>NW_028256943.1:0-282380 GCF_035046125.1 Drosophila serrata | reverse complement strand
GCTGAAAATTAAAAAAAAATTATGCAACTTTTGCTCCTAATTAAAATATTTGCCTTGGTAACAACAAAAGTGAAATGCAGATGTGATCGATCAGTAATCTATACGTCGTATACATACAGTAAATGATGTAAAGAATATAGACACAGTTGGTCAAGTAATGTGATATCAAAGACAATGCGACGAACAATGCCTGGACACAACACTTGTATATACATCCATATATGTACTATTGTTTCAATACATTTCATTCACATTAGCATTAATTCCACTAAGCGGAAATAGGTAAAATAATACAGAGAATTCCGCCGTGAAGAATGTTCTTCAAAATTAAAGATGCATTGAACGCTCAGGGCCTGGCCGCTTCTAGAATTTTTACTTTTCTTAGGCAGTACCTAGTACTTAGTAGCTAGTAACTAGTAGTTAGTTAGTGGTTAGTACCTGCCCGTAATTATCGCCCTGGCTGCCACTTCTAATAATGATGGGCCCATCACCGGAGCAGAAGGTGGCAGCGGAGGAGGAGACGGTGGCCCTGGCGAGGTTCCAAGTGGTTCCAAGGGGTTCAGTGGACTGGCGCGACCTTGGCTCACAAAGCCACAACGGCGCGGAGACCGCAAAGAGCGGAGATGCTTAAACGCTTGCAACGATAGAGACCGGCTCAGAAGCGGCAATAGTATTTAGTTATTTGGTAATTCAATCCAAATTCAAGTGGCTCGGAACGCTGATTAATTTCTAATTGCTGTTATGCTGGGCGACACCATAATTACTGGATTCCTTGATCGGCTTTGCAGCACAATGCAACTCAAGTGCCAGCCATAAATCAGTCATCATAAAGGGCCCAAAGCCCCCGACCGACTTATCAAATTACCTGAAACTCGGCATCTATGCAAACTAGCTACTAGCTTGGTTAGTTAGTTAGTTAGTTAGTCAGTTAGTTACTTGAAAACTCGTTTGCATATCGCCTTGCAATCGATTAGCCATAGCTGTGACATCATCTCTGTCTGCTGTTTATGTAAAGTAGTATCAATACACAGATATAATTTTCACCCACTTTCACCTGATCAACGAATGACCGATCGGTTGCCCAATTGATTAATTGTGTTGTCGCTAATTGACCAAATCCATTGACGTTTTTGCACACATGTACATAATTTTGATAAATAATTATTGAGAGCTGATCGTTAGAGCCAAAACAAATAGTAAGGCAAAAAAAGGTGGCCCTGCGTCAAGCGAAAGGTAAATATGTGTGTTCAGTGCAGACTATGAAGTCCAGAAAATGATTACCCCGCTCTTTAAATACCCTGAATAATCGTGTAATAAATGTATTTGAAAATTAGTATTAATTATACATTCATCACTTATAATTTGAATATTAAAGTAATTATTTGTAGGTAAATTCCCAGGGACTTTCCACTCGTTCATAACACATTAGGCTGTCATAAATACCCCATTTAAATAGGGCAAAGACCGTCACGTGCCATCTAATGGACACTGACAGTCATCTCGGACAGCTCCACTCGCAACACAGAAAAATGCTATATTCAAGTGGATGTGCACAATCAGTACAGAGCCGTAAATATATATATTTTTCTCTCTTTTTTTAGGCTTGTTAAAGCCGGGTCTAGACTGGTGTCAAAAGTTGGTCCAGCGCAACAAGAGTTGGTCGAGGGTGACGCCTCGTTGGTAGCGCCAATGACAATGGCCAACAAACCGAAATTATGGCTAATTCTGGTAGAGTTTGATGCAAGCTGACAGCCAAGTTGTGATAGGTAAAATGATTGTTACAGCTTTTTTTGGAGCTTGCTAACAGAGATGCATCTTTTGGATATATTAATCTTTAAAAGCCGTTACATAACCTTGACCTCTCCTGTACTCCCCTCAGTACTTTGTATAATTATATGACAACAATAAAGAACGAGAAATAATAATACAAAGAATAGAAAAAATATAATCACGAGACACGGAATGCCAAACAATTGACTTTCGAAGCTGCTAGCTGCTGTCGATCGTGGCGGGGTCATTTGTTGGATAAACAAATTATAAGCTCTGTGTTTGCAATTCTATAGCATCGCTTCATACCTAACATATCTCACAACTATATATATATAGATATATGTATACTAATAGATAATGAATTCTGGAGTCGGGCAACTCAAGCAGCACGATGGCAGCAGGTGGAACAATGGCTATGAGTGGAAATAATTAGTGAATACATTCGTTTGCACTAAAGTAACCTGCAGGTATTTTGCTGAAACTTAGCCTGGGTTAAGCCAAGATTAAACCCAAACTCAAATGACAAACTTTAAATCAAAAAACCTATGAAAACATCCAAATTGAAGCTGAGCTTCATACATGGTTTAATTTAAGTTAAATTTATTAGTACATAGTTATATTTAAATAATTTACTAGCTCAATTTTCTCCTTTTACCTTGAACTTTGTAATTTGGAATATATTTATTTAAATAGAAAATTCACATCTGGTTAAATGTCTGGATTATCTGTTAATAATGTCCTTATGGAGAGGAATCCTTTTCGCTGCAATCGATGGCAATCAAACAATTCCTGCCGCCTGCTGCGCAGTTCATTAATCCACCGGTAAAACCGCATCATTTCCAGCAGCAACAGCAACAAGTCCACACCCCCACCCTCTTTAGATGTCCTTGCCAGGACACACATGTTCATTGGGGGAAGCGAGGAAGCTGGTCTGCAATTGTAATCAACCATTAAATGCCCATCACGCAGCGGTCTGATAAGTTATAATGAAGTAACTGCAAGAGCAATGCAAATCACTGCAGCCTGAGCTTCCTGCTACACAGAGAGAAATTATATATAGAAAATATAGATGCTTTACCATGTAAACCATACTTATATATGTATTTTTACTTGAAGAGAGAGCTCGATTTTGGTCAGTGAAGAGCGATTGATTGATTGATTGCTGCAGCATTCCAGGAAATGGGAGGTCAAGTTGGACTGTTCGGAATGCCTCTGTCAAACGGTGGGCGATGGAAGGACCCAGCAGGGAGGATTCCAGAATGCCAGGACACTCGAAATCCATTCAGGGACTGACCATCCGCATTTCTAGGCTTTTGTGAAAATCGAATATCTAAAGCGAAATGCCACATGCAGTCAACTTAATGCCGGGTAAGCCAAGGATTCCTGTGAGAAGCATTCTGAAGAAATAGCAACAGGAACCGGAAACCAAATATTTATTCATATAAAAATATAAAACAAAGATTTCCTATGCAACATCTTCTTCTTAATTTTATTAAAATAAAACAAAAAAATACATTGGCCAAATGAAAATGATAAAGCTGTTTGGCCAGAGTTACTTTCTTCGTGTTAATGATAACAATTGTTGGACTTTATGGCCAGCTTTAGGGCAACCTTTGGTGCACTAAGCCCATGTGTGAACTGTACCCTTGGGTACGTAACATACGTTACGTTTGCGTTGTGGCCCAAAAGACAATATGGCTCTGGCATTTACATATAAATATTTATTGCCTTCCTTGGCCCCGCAAAACGTTGCATGTGAGCGGTCAATTGAACATAAGGAAGGAGCTTGGACAGGCCCAGGCTTCCCCCAAGGGGTTATATCTCTGTTTTTCGGCGGTGATAAGGAGCTGCTGTTAAGGGGGACTCCCCTTTGTTTGGTCTGAATGCCTGGGATTCTGTCAAGATGCTGGCTGCTGGCTGGGGCGTTCCTTTTGGCATTTTTTATTATGACTATCAGCGTTTATTGCGGCCAAAGATGGGAGATGGGAGCAGTGAGCAGCGAGTAGCTCCCCGAGGATTCGTTTCGGTTGTGTTGGGGGATGGAACTGGTTCTGCGGCTTTATTATTTCATCATTATAACATTTCCTTTGTGCGTGTAGTAACAATTGTGGTGGAAAATTAAAGCTTTGGCATATGGGGATGGTTATGGTTTAAGTTATTTATTTAATAAAAGCGTTTACGATTTTCCCTACGAAAAAAGATAGTTTCATAAACCAAGCTCTGCTAATATCTTGGCCCTGGTTGTGGCTCAGCTTCAGCCTCAGCTTCAACTCCGGCTGACAGAGTCGAGGCTGGGCAACCACTTTAAAGTGCCCTGAACTTGATTAATGAATGGCAGCGCTCCAAAGTATGCTACGGCATGCAGCCAACACAAACACACACTCTGGCTCACACACACACACACACATCCTTGAAGTGTCAACGACACGGCGCTGCAAAAGATGGAAGAAAGCCATGCGTCCTGACATGGCTTAAAAATTGTTTGCCACGCGAAGCACAAATTGAAATTGGCTCACAAGTTGGCAGCTAATTTAATATTTTCAGTGAAGAGAGAGTCCTGTGCCGGGTCCTGGGCCCTGGAGCTGGATCTGAAGCTCCTCCTCTTATAATTGTCACAGACACGAGTTGTAAGCATTCAAATAATTGTTTGGCTGGGGGCATGGTAATTTGTGGGGAAAACTAAGGCAACAAATTAAGGGCGATGGACGGAAAGGGAAGGGAAGGCAGGGAAAACCTTCTGCCACAACAGTTTCCTCTTGAAACGAAACGAAAATAAAGCATTTATTATTGGGTATTTTTAAATTCAAATTTACGAATTGAAATTAATGCATTTTGTATCCAAGTTATGATATATTTAAAGTATGATTTGTCAAATAAATTGTCATAGAAAAATATCGATTCAAAGAATTATCGAATTCCGATTCAATCTAATAATTCAATTGTAAACTGCAAGGCTCTCGGCATCCCGAAGATAGTTTTCTTTTTTCTTAAATGTAAATCATTAGTATCTTTCATGTATAAATCAATTCCTTTCTCAGCCTAAAAGTACGTGCGATTTCTTTACTTAGCTAACTTTTTAGTTGTGAACTTTCGAAGTATTTAGCATTTCAACGATTTGTTTACCTAAATTCCCGGTCAAAAGAGCCTTACATCCTCCGCTTCCTTCCTTACATCCTTCCCTTCCCCAAATTATTCCTTCCTTACCTTTTCGGCGGTGTAAAACTTTGGCAGCAAACTTTTTGGCATGTCCGATTTAATAAATTGGTTTATGATTGGCTTTTCGATGAACTTTGCTCAAGTGAAATGCTAATACAGGCACATCGCTAACTTTAAACGCTTTTCCCAGGACCCTTGCTCAATCCTGCAGCGGGGCATCTTCCTTTTGCATTTCTATCTCTGGCGAAAAAAATATGATGACGCCGCCCTTTGGCTTCCTGGCAGGCAACATTTTTATGGCTTCCTGTGCAGCTTGCAAAATAGATAGAAGATACATATCGCATACACACACTCTCTGACATACCTTGACACACCTGGCTGGTAATTTAAATTGCACCTGGCTGAGCATCCCAATTCATCTGCTCCTGCTGCGGTGATCCATAATTTGCTATAATTGAATTTAAATGATTTGCAGCCGAGCATTGGCCTGGAAATGAATGGCATTTCCATATTGAAAAACGATGAGGGTAAATCGTAAATTATTCATTATGTATTTAGATTTATATTTCTAGTTTTTCCAATACTTTATATATATATATTTCTATAAATATTTTATAATAACAAATTGCTCAATAAATAAGCAAATATATGTGTTTCTTTATTATAATTCAAATTGGTTAAGCCTTGTTAAGAAACAAAGTAGAAACAATTCAATAACTTGAGGAATCCAAACCAATTTATTGAATGATTCATCACATAATACCTATATAGTAGTAACTAGATCCTTTTGATATATGTATACATATGTCTTTACGTCCAAAGTCCACGTCTCAATCCTTAGCACATTCATGAATAAACCAGCTGAGTCATTCACTCGAACGTACCCATATTCATTAGCTGATTTGTACAGTGGCTTATGCGGCATTTTATGAGAGTGGAAAAAGAGGATGTTTGGGTGGGTGAGGTGGTAAATTTCCCCTTTTAACCACACCCCTGTATGTGGCATTTACGTGGCTCGCCTGAAATCACTCATTCGCCGCATGGCCACATTGAAATTCCAACCATAATCCATAAGGAAACTTCATCCTGCTGCCGCTCTTGGCTTATTTTCGATTTGTGCAACAAATGAAGTGAGAAATTATTTTTTATTATTATTTATATATATATACATATATGTATATATTTTTACTACCATCTCCAACTCCTCCTTCATCTCTCCCTCTCCAGCATCAGCTCTGCTTCGAATCACGTATTCACAAAGGCAAACAAACGCATAAATAAGGAGGGTGGGAAATGGGGGAGTTATGAAATGTAAGCAAAAGCCAGGGAAAGCAGGGAAAACACAGCAAGGCATGGGAAGCTAAAGAAAGCACATTTTTCGGTGGGCGTCCATCAGTCACATCATTAAAATCGAGCGAGCGAAGCTACGAGCTGGGGCCTAATTCGAATCCTTGCCGCAAGATGTGCAGAAATGTGACGTGAGGAGAGAAAGCAGAAGGAGAAGGAGGAGCAGAAGCAGGAGCAGGAGCAGGAAGCAACTCCTGCCCAGGAGCAAAAACCCAGCAAGTGAAATAGACAGGGACAACAATTCTCTGGAGACATTCATCAATATGCCAAACATGTTTTGTTATCATCAAATGGAAAATGCTTCATTTTCACGTACGCCAAAAGCGAAGCGGAAAATGCACAGCCAGAAAAGTCTATGATCTACACTTATAAATCAAAATATAATTAAATGAATATATACAAAATATTCTTACATACTTCAAGGCTTTCTTTCAATTTGTAAACGCATAAAAGCGTCTGTCTGCATCAAACTTGCAACAATTTATATTTATACCTAATATCATTCATTCTCAATTATTCTTTTGAGTGTAAGCAACAGCAACAGGACCAGCGGCATCCTGACAGATCCGATGGAAGGACATGCCGACACAACACACAGACAGACAGACAGACAGACAGACACACCGTCAAAGTTGATGGCCGCAAGGCGGAGATGAGTGGAAAGACAGGGCGCGTTATCGTTGAGAATTTCGCAGGTGAATTTCCGGGAAACCCACACCCCACACCCCACAACCTATATCCATACCCCTCGCTGTTCCACCCCGTTATCCTTTCCCCAAATACTTTGCGGCTTGCGGCTACGACACGTTCGGAGCATCTGCCGCCGAGTTGCGGGGTGCTTAAAGCATCCAAAAAACTAGCGACGACGACGGAACACATAAATTGATTACCAGGAACATTTCACGACAAATTCGGCATGTAACAACAATGACAGCGCCAGGCACTCCAGTTGGGTGCTCCAAGATGATGGGGATACTCACATCCTGGGGATTTTATCGAAGCAATAGACAACAGTTGCCGGAAGCAATATACCTTGGTGCAGATGCAACAGTAGCAGTCGTAGGGATGCTGAAGTCTGGGTGGATGTGGTTGCCACCGCCGGCTAAGAACCAAATCAAATGCGACAACTGTGCGCCAAGAGATTACACAGCCAAAGGGGGATTCCCAGAAGCAACAGAAGCAACAGGAGATGCAGAAGCAACAGACACATCAATAGCACAGATAGATTCAAAGTCACTGGGAATCGCTAAAAGGGAAAGGGATTAGGATTGCTATCAGGAAGATCAATCCCCCGTAGCAATATCCTTCTAGATTAAAGAAAACAATACTGAGTAAGGATCTCATTGGGGGTTTTATTATGACCTTAAGCAGGCAGATCAGTCATCTCTACCAGCTGTTGACGTCGTACCACTCGGAGGCAGAGCACAGATTGCCAAACTCACCATTTCTGCCGGAGTTGCAGCCCTGGGAGCCATAGTCACAGCTGGAGTAGATCTGGCGACCAATCATATTGGTGGTGGCATAATTGCAGGCCACCAAAACCTGGTTCCAGCCATCGCGGTGATACCGGGCAGCGGCACAGCCCAAACGGGTATTCCTCTCGGACATCATCACAGTGAAGTGGCCAATTGCCCTAGAAAAAAGAAAACAATTAGAAAAAGAAGAGAGAAATGTAACCCAAAGAACTCACGGTCCGTTGTAACCCGAGGGATAGCCACCGGCAATGATCCCACTGTTTGAGTTGTGCACCTCATCGAACCACATCTGCACACTGTTGTCCAGTATATAACCCATGTCGGGCAGGTCGCCGGAATAGGCCTGCCAGGCCAGATTCTGGCCAGAGTACTTGAAGGCATCCGTGTTGTGGCAACTATCATGGACCATGTTGCACTGCCTCACGTTCAAGGAGGCCAGGTAGGCCAGCTCATCATCCCACTCCATGGTGGCCATGCGGCAGGCGGCATTATGGTTGGGATCATAACCACCGGCAATGTAGTTCCTCTTGTCGTTGTGCGAGTGGACAAAGACCCACTTGTAGTCGTCGTTAATGTCAATCAGCTCGGCATCGCCAGGACAGGCGCCATCCCACCAGTTGCTGTGCCCGCAGGCAATATGCGAGCCGCCATTGCAGATGTCCCACGAGCAGTAGTCGGTGGCCTGGGAAAGGCCCACAGCCACCAGGAGGATGGCAATCGAAGCGAATTTCATGGTCTAGTACTTTGCTTTCAAATGAATGGACTGATTTGAGAACTCTTCGAGCCAGAGCTTATATGGCTCTGCTCCGGCACTTCGCGGGAATGGTCAAGTGCCATTGTAAATCAGACGAGCTCCTACCAAGTTCAATCTAATCTCTGGCCAATATTTATGAAAGTCAATTCAATACTGACTACTGGCTACGATCAGTGATGCGGACAAAAAATTTCCATACTTTAATTTGCAAATCAGAGAAGATTGAACCACTTCTGGGAGAGTCTAGATATATCAATTTTGGTAGATAAGCTCCGGAGATAATACAAGTCTCTTCTGCTTCTTATGGTAGAGAGAATAAAAACATAATAATAAAAAGATAAGGAGCTTGTATTGCCACTCTAGTTAGAATATTTCATGGTCAAGGTCCTTTTATCTTTTGTATATCACATAATCCCTCTATAACTAACTAAAATTCAAATTCAGCTAGCCAAACAAAAAACTCAGCCTGACATCTCTGGACTCGACAAAGAGTCCCCCTTGGGGTAGGTCTCTTCCACTTGCAGACACACTCAAAGTCGATGAGCCTTATCAGTATTGATTGCCGATCAATTTATGGATCACTTCCTCGGGACAGGGCAGACTCGTGTTACGGGGAAGACGGCAACTAACAACAACTAGCTTCTTGAATTCAATTAGAGCCAAAAATACGACTGCAATTTAAATAAAACCACCGGATTTTATTAGTTTGTTTTCATGCGCAGACTCAAGGGGAATTTAAACCAGTGAGCAAAGAATCACAGAAAATAAACAAAAGATTTCTAAAGCTGGATGGGTGGTGGATATACCTTTCATAGAAAATCTTTCCCGGAACAATATTATTGCTGCTGATAAGCTGCCGAATTATTACACACATTTTTATTGGCCCAAAACACACACTCAGTAGAACATGTTATTCACATCGTACACCTCCTTGGAGCTACACAGATTCTTATAGGTGGGATTCGTGCCGGTGGTGCACTTGCTGGCTGGTGCCTTGGGGCAAGAGCTATACATCTTGATGCCCACAACATTGGTGGCCGCATAGTTGCAGGCGAGGAGGAAGGCCTTGTAGGATTGCCCGGAAACGGAGTAGGTGGAAACGGCACAGCCCATCTCTGTGTTGCGATCGGCAACCAAGACGGTGAAGTGACCAATGGCCGGGCCACTGTAACCCGAGGGATAGGCATCGATGTAGGCCTGCTTGGTGAACTCATGCTCGCTATACCACATATCCACACCCCACTCCACATAGTGGGTGACGTTCAGGGGACTGTACCAGCCCATCCAGGCCAGATTCTGGCCGGACCAGTCGAAGGCGTCGGTGTTGTGGCAGCCGTCGTGGCGCATCTGGCAGCTGCGGACGTTCAAGGAGGCCAGGTAGGCCAGCTCATCGTTCCACTTGATGGTGGCCATGCGACAGGCGGCACTCAGATTGGCATTCAAGCCGCCAGCAATGATGTTCCTATACTCGTTGGTTCTGTCCACCAAAGCGGCCTTCTGGGCGCTGGAGAGGGTCACTAGGGTGGCATCACTGGGGCAGCTAGAGTCCCAGGCCTGCACATAATATAAAATAATACATATATTTCATAGGAAAAACTAAGTAACACTAGTTCTGGCTTAAGTTTAACAACTTCTTTTTGTTGTTCAGGTTTTATCTAAAGTGTTTTTTTTTACTTGGAAAACCAATTATAAGTGAGAGATAACACCATAACCACCGCTTTGTGTTGTTTTCTATATAATTGCCTTTGTTGTTGACTTGTATTATCTAGGTAATTGCTTAAGAAGTTACTCCATCTAAATTACTAAAGGCTCTTTATATTTTCGTATCAATATTTCTTGTGTCGTATTGGGGGTCTGTCTAAATCTTTTACTAATCCCCTCGAGGATCTGAAGACACTCACCCCATTGTTATTGCAACCCAGATTCTGGGTGCTGCCGCAGCTCTTCTTGCAGTAGTCCGTGGCAAGGACGGTGGTGGTGGCCAGGGCCAGGAGTCCGAGGAGGACCAGGTTCCCGTTATGGCTGCGCATTGTGCTGTTCCGGACTTGATTGCTGGAGCTTCCGCGCGGACCGAGGGCTTTTATGGAGACCAGGTCGTGCAGTTTTTTATCAACATTTGATTAAATATTTACGCCAGAGTGTCTCATTTGTCCCAGCTGAGTCTGCTACGCCGCCGTTCAAATACATATAGTGGGCTACAGACCACCCACCCTTCCTCCCACTGCTCTGCCCCCTAAAGACGTCACATAAAAAGGTCTGATAAACAACTGTGTGTGAGTGGAGGTGTGCGGAGCCGAGAGTTACTTTCCGCCAATCTGCTGGCATCACTCTGATTGTTTTCGATTCAACATAAAGAAACAACAGAGCTAAGGTGAGTAATGCGAGGACAGGAAAAAAACAGCAAGGGGCGACGTTTGGATGCCCTTTTAAATGGGTTTCCTCAGGGCGAAAAGCGTGAAATCTCACTCATATTACTCATACGCCACCGTGGCTACTTGTATTTGTTCAATGATCTATCTGGCAGATAGTTTCTTAAGGAAACTATAGTAAAAGGGCCAAGAAACCGAAACAAGTATTAGCCTTTTCTCCGAAAAGAAATATTTTACCAGGGACAACAGTACGTATGAGTGATAAATATTTAGCCCATGTAATACTTATCACTCATACGTAGTGTTGTCCCTGGCAAAATACAAATACCTTTCTTTGTATTTAAGTTGTAAAAATTTAGGAGGTATGTGGAGCAGTATCTAGTCTATAACAGTGTTGAGGATAAATATTTGAACTGTATTTTCATTTTATAGACATATAAAAGTTATTCTAAAAACGGAAAATTGCAAGCCCTTGCTTAGCGCACAAAACCACCTTAAAAAGTAAGCCCAACTAAATTTGCTTCATAAAAAACACTGCCTACTCTTTGGCTGCTGCTCTAAAATATTGCATAATAATAAATTAATTCTTTAATAATAAGAAATAATAACTCTTCTCAGAAAGTATGTAGTACGTATAAAGAAACAGATCTTATTGAGCTACCTAGTACACATTTCCTGCCCCAAGGTTCGCTTTCCTTTATTAGCATTAGCAAATATATGTAATATTTACTTTGAATTGTTTTAAAACTCATTAATTGTTTAAAGCATTTATAACAATTTAAAGTCCGGCACGTGCCGAGCACTAGGCAAATGTTAATCCAACTGGAAATGAGAGAAAACGGCCAACAATTCTTAAGGAATATTTGTGACCAGAGCTCAGTCTCAGTTATTTTTACAGCTGCTGGTAAAAAAAAAACAACATTAAATATTGCCTAGTAAACATTTTTTGATAATTTTGATTTTAATTTGAATTTAAGTAATTCTTAAAGTTTAGACATTATAGACCTCGGTGGTCTTGCAAAGGCCAGGATAATTGGCATTGGCGCCCTTCTTGCAGCTAGAGGCCTTGGCGCCTGCCTGGTAGACGGGCTGACCAATCCAATTGGTGGTGGCATAGTTGCAGGCCATCAGGAACCAGCTCCAGCCATCCTTTACATAAATGGAGGCAGCGCAACCGCAATGGGTGTTCTTCTCCTGGGCCATGGCCGTAAAGTGACCAATTTGCCTGTAGAAAGGAGATAGAGCTAACTATTCTATATAGTTCTGTGTAAATCTAAGACTAATGCTCACGGTCCGCTATAGTTGTTGGGATACTTGGCCATAATGGCCTGATTGGCATCCTTATACTCGTTCCACCAGGCATTCACCGACGATCTGATTAGCTTCGCCACATCAGTGCTGGCTATGTCCCCGGTGGAGCCAAAGATGGCCAGATTCTGGCCGCTGGCCTTGAAGGTCTTGGTGTTGTGGCAGGCATCGTGGTTCATCTCGCACTGCTTCACATTGAGGGCAGCCAGCGAGGCTAGCTCGTTGTTCCATCGCATGGTGGCCATCCGCTTGGCAGGCTTGTAGTTGGTCAGCTTCCCAGTGGCCAGCTTGTTCCGCAGCACATTGTGCAGCTTTACGGTGATCTTCTTCTGGTTGACATTGAAGTTCACTGCTTTGGGAGCGGGACTCGTGGGACAGGTAGATGAAAAAGCCTAGGAGAAGAGCAGGTTAAATCCAATTAAGCAGTGTTCCTAAGCTTACTCACCCCATTGTTGTTGCAGGCAATGTGCTTGGCGGTGCCACAAAGCGAGGCGTCGCAGTAATTGGTGGCTCCTTGCACCAAAGCCAGGCTGCTCAGAGCCAGCGGTATCAGGGCCAGAAGCATTCGTGACATCTCTAGATATAACTTCTGGCCATGGCATTGTGGCTAGATCGCTTTTATAGCCTCCACTTCTTGGAGAGAGAATATATACCTACTTAATTTGACAATAGCCAATTGTTTAATCCCGGCAGGTGTATAATATTTAATTTCTTTATTGTTCAATTTATCCCAATATTTACTCTCTTTCAACTTATTTTCAGCGGCATGCCATCTGTATCTGTAGGAATCTCAACTCCCCCTGTATAAAGATTTGGCGCTGTCATTGCACTTGAGACATGATATATATAAGATATACAATATGCTGGTAAACAACAATTACTCGAGTTTAATTTAGAATAAATAATGTCTAATATTTATTATTTACTTGATCTACTTAGGAAAAAGCTTGGGCTAAGAACAGCTGAAGGGGATCCACGCTTGCAAAAATTCAAGCAAAAAGTTACAACTTACCCCTGGATTTCCCAATTGAAAAACAATTCAACATGTGTATACATATTCATATATATATATTCACATATATATATTTATATATTTTTGACATATTTGATATGCTGCCATTTTTGAAGTATTTTTTGTTTTTAGTAGGGTTCTTCTGTTCTTACAAGGTAGTTTTGTCAACTTTACAAGTAGTTGCGCATACATTCAATACAAATTGCAATTTCATAATATATAATATATATATATGCTCGTATGTAGGTCCTGCCGGATGTTGTCAACATAACATTGTGTAGATCTAGGACAGGCGGTGGCTGTCTCATTGCATATAATATTATTTTGTAATTGTTTTTGCCTTTGCTTAGCTTTCTTTTGGTACCGAAAAATAAATAGATAAATGTTCTCTTTGCAACCTCTCTCTATTCTCAGTATATATATATAGTATATATATATAGGTATTCATTCCAGCTGGTTGACTCTGCATAAGTTTCTGTGTACATGCATATATATATCTGATCTGCGCTATTTGTGTCTATATATTACTTATTTGCATAAGAAGTTTATCTGTGGGCTGTGTTTGCAGTTCTTGCTGTAGCTTGTGTCTCGTTAATTAATAATATTTAGCGGACTTGATAAATTTCACACACAAAATATGGATTTGTTTGTTTACATTTCTCTAGAATATATATTATATAGTACTTGTATTGTTTGCACAGTTTGTTTTTGTTTTTCATTTGTTTGTTTTTCGTTTGGTTTCTGTTTGGGCTTGGGCTTAGGATTCAATCGGTTTCTGTTTCTGGTTTTTTTGTCGGGGCAACAATATCAAGAATATGTTTTTGTCTCTTTGCATTCCTTAAAGTCCTAGTAGTTGTAAATCATAATATTCATATATTTCCTTTCTTTTCTCCTCCTTCTATATCAAATGGTTTATGTACATACATAATTTGCAGTCGATAGCATACGTAGCCTATGTAGCTGTAGGAATATTCCCATTAAGGACAAAGAGAGAGAAAAGTGCAGGCAGGAAGAGCAATCGATACTTGTCTTGTCTATTATAAGGTCCTTGCCTGAACTCCTTTCCCGAACTGACAAAAGTCGAGAGTACACCGAAATGTGAATTAAAAACTAAGGCTTATGAGTTACAGACTGGTAATTAGCATTAGCAAATTAAGAGTTAGTTGTGCAGCTGCCATCGAAGGAGCAATGGAGGCGACTTCAAGTCAGCCTCCCTCTCGTGTAACTTAAAGTAGAAAATTCGCAATATCATATATTTTATATCATATATCATGGAATATACAAAGCTAAGCAGGTGGCCAGCTTTTCGATTACATAGAATGGCACACGGGGTTGTGGTGGACGCTTGGCGTGGCAACAGAAACGGGGAAATGAGGGGGAAAAGTTAAAAAGAAAACCACACAAAAAAAAGCAACAAAGAAGAGACTTTTGAATTTCAACTCTGCAATCCTATCATTCAGCTCCATGTGTGCCGCAGTCTCTTTATATTTATTAAGTTTATTTACAAAACTTGTCATGCAATTAATTCGCTTTAAGATACACACATATCGTATATATGCATATATATTCTCGTAAATAAATAACAGATGGGAGTCCTTAGGAGATCCTAAGCGCACTAAATGATGAATACATGGTTTTACATATCGCGAAATATAGATTAATTTGCTTTGCGGGATATAGTAACTGGAAACGCTTAACTGGATGTACGTGCTCCTTACTAGGTAGTTTTAGATACATATAGAACTCAACTGCATATACTATGTATACGAGAGTCTGTCTAATGCCTAATGGGTATTTACGTCATACATAAATATATATACACATATATATATTTATATGTATATGTCTTCCTATATATATATTCTAGCTTTTGTTTAGGTTTACGTGTATGTTTTTTGTTTTGTTAATTAATAGACACCATTTTGCATTTGTAGCAATAACAACGTTTTGAGTTTCACATTTCTCATTCTCATTCCTCACCAGCAAGTGCAAGTATCTCCGTCTTAAGTACTTTTCAATCTTTACTCTCTACTCCATCTCCTCCAACTGCGCCTGATTCTGTGATTGGGTTTGGTTTTGCGACTGCGACTGCGACTGAGACTGTGCCGGCGATGGAGGCGGCGGCCCAAACTTACTTGTTATCTTGTGCGAGGCATTGACAATGGCCAGCTCCTGCTTGGAGTCCAGGTCGCAGTCATAGAGGCCGCTCAGCGAGTCCAGGCTGAGTAGCCGCGAGCTGGCCCTGCTAGACACTGAGGTGTCATCCACATCGGGTGCATTGTACAGCGAATTGACGTCCGACAGAGCACCCTCGGCATCGGTCAGGCCGGCCTCGTTCAGTAGGGAAATGTTTTCCAAGCCTGGCTCGTCCGTAATATAACCCGTTGACTCGGCTCCACCTGTGTGATAAGAGGAAATTTAAGGATTGCAGTTTATTTCGGAAGCTCCTCTTTCACACTCACCTGTGGCCTCTTCGCGGCAATCATCATCCGACCACTCCGATTGGCTCTCCAAGGGATTCGAGTCCATGGACTGGTGATTCAGGTGTGCTGCCCCATACTTTAGCTCGTCGTTTATCACATTGGCCTCCAGGCCGTACCCTGCCGCATCCTTGCGTTCCCGATCCTGTTGCTGATCCTCCTCCTCGTCGTCATCGTCTTGTGGTCTGTGGCTGACGTCCGTTGGCCTCTGTTGGCGCTTCTGTCGAACATCACGACCCACTTCATCGTCCTCAAACTCCTCGTCGGCCAGGTTATCTTCGGTATCGTCACGCTCGTCCTGCTCTTGCTTCTGCAAATGGTTATATCGCTGCTGCTGCTGCTGCTGATGGTGCTGCTGTTGCCTCTGTTGGTGGTGATGATGGTGGTGGTAGCGTGGGTGCCTCTGCTGCTGCTGGGTCACTCCATCCAGACCGTCCAGGCTCTCGTGGCTGTACTGCAGCTCCTTGGAGCGCGGTCGCTGGCGGTGTGACCTCTGCTGTTGCTGTTGCTGCTGGAGGTTGTGCTGCTGCTGCTCCTTGATCGAGTGCATCTCCAGCAGGGCCAGGGCATGAATCTGCTGGTTGCGATTCTCGTGCAGGATCTCGCAGGATTCCGTGTCCGAGGTTTGCCTGTAAAAATGAGTCACATTTAGTTGTTGTTCACATGCAAGGGTTTCAAGGATTCAAGAAGGGGGGACTACAACTAGGTTAAGGATCAACCAGAAGCCACCGGTTATGGAAGCGGCGAACCCCACACCATATGACTTTTGATGGGAATGGAATGGAAGCGGCTTGCGCGTCATGGCCAGTGATGGAAGGGTTATCCTTCCCATTGTTCCTCCCATCACTGATCTCATGGCCATACTCACATTTGACTCGACTCCGAGGGATTCTTGTTGCGCGTTATCTCCTTGATGGCCTCCAAGCCCACCGGATGCTTGGCAATCATAAAGCTGCTGCTCCCAGGCAGCAACTTGCCGGCTAGCAGTTCGTGTTCCATGTGCTCCATGTGCTCCTGCTGCTGCTTATGACCTCCGTTGTTGTTGCCTGTGTTTGAGTTGCTGCCACTGCCGCCACTGAGATTACCATTGCTGCTACCGCTGCCACTACCACTGCCACTAGCACTGACACTGCCATTGCCCACTCCCGAACCGGATCCTGCTGGCCCATGGCCATTGCTTGAGCTCAGCCTGCCGTTGCTCAGGGAGTAGCTCATGTCGCGGCTGCCATTACTGGTCGTGTGTTCCGTGGTGGTGGCCGCCAGGCAGCGAGCTCGCGTCGACTCGTTCAACAGGCGCTGCAGCTCCCGCTCAAAGGGTGACTTGGTGGCGGTGGCACTGACCACACCCGTTGTGGATGTGGCAGTCACCACTTTCTGGTTGCACCCATCGCCCTTGTTGTTCTGCTGTGCATTACTTGTCGTCGTTGTCGTCGTGTTGCTGGTGGTGTGTCCCTGTCCCTGACCCTGGCTCTCGGTTGTGGAGCTCAGCTCAAAGTCATGCAGCTGTTCCACCACCGGCGAGGTGGGATCCACCTGGATGTCGCAGGGATAGAGCCATTGCAGCGGATTGACCAGACCGTTGCGCTGCGGCAGATGCTGGGCGAGATGCTGCAGGTGCTGTAGGTGATGCAGTTGACCGCCGTTGGGTAGACGCGGCGGTGGCGGTGGATTATCATCGCAATCCCCCTCGCCCTCGCCTTCGGTGGTCTTCGAGTAGCTCTCGTCCGAGCTGCTCATCGAGGGCGAGTGCGGCCGCGAGCTAAGGTCATCTGTGGAGGACATGTCCCGGCTCTCCTCCAGCTCCGCTGGTGGTAACTTCGGCAGCGGCTTCATGTACGTCCTCAGCGTGGGCTTCGGCGGCAACTGCGGCTGCGTCGTCGTCGTCGTCTGGTGCAGCTGCTGCTGCGAATACATGGCGTACTGGCGCTGTGGCTGCTGATCCTGGGCGGGATGTGGCTGCTGCTGCTGCTGCTTCTGCTGCGACAACACGGTGTGGGGAGAAGTGTAACGTGGTGGCTCGTACTTTGGCGCATGCTGCATGGGCATGATCTGGGGGCGTGGTTAGTCGGAGATGAGCGACACACAGAGAGAAACAGAAAGAGAGAGAGATGTGCAAGCATGCAAAGAGCGGACACAGAGAGTTAGACACATATGGATTTACACAGATATAGATATAGATATATACATATATATAGGTGGATCAGGGACAAAGAGCAAGCATTCCCATCTTGGGACAAGGATATTATAGACTTAATTGTTTACATTTTCAAGATTTCTTAATAATTAATATGGAATTTAAGTGGTAATTATTAAATAAACTATCTCAGTTACTGTATATAAGTATCACATTAAGGACGAAAAGGATAGTATCCCAAGAAGAGCCTCAAAAGGTAGAATACACTGTTTATATGCCCTGCCTTTACCTAAAAATATACATTTAATTGTTTGAAAATCCTAACACCTGAGTCGTTAAATATATTTAAAAAATGTATGAAAATATTGCAATAAAATTAAGAAAGAAAGAGAGTCAATAAAGTATAGCTTTATGTATAATTTATAGTTAAAAGATAGGTTATCTTAAAATATTCACATTCTTTCAATCAATATTTATCGACATCATCAATGTTTAAAAATCTCATAACTAAGCCAAAAAGGCTTTAATTTCAATTCGAAAAGCTGTACTAAGCTAATTTTTAACAGGTTAAAACATCTGCATACCAATTTAAAAAAATCAAAATGTTGTCAATTTTTTAAACTTTTACCGATGTAACCCCTTTCCTTTTTTTGAAAAATGTAAAAATGTTTGAAAATTATTGTTCTCCAACCGGACATGTCTAGGTCGACTAGGCTGATCATGCTGATCAAGAATATATATGGTTTATAGGGTCGGAAATGATTCCTTCACTGCGTTTTAAGCTTCTGACTGAAATTATAATACCACTGAATGGGTATGAAAATTGTAAACAAAGCTCGGTTAGCTAATACATAAACAATAGATAAATATAGAATAAAATTTAACTAACTAAATTAATAATGTAAAATTTTTAAAACCTTTTCCTAGCTTACAAAAAACAAAACCCTATAGTCTACGCTAGGTCATTCTAGTTGTTAGTTACAAATGGGATGAGGAGGAGGAGGAGAGAGATCCAGGAGCTGGCACTGGTGGTGGTGCTGGTTATTTGGGTTCGAGATTCACTTGACACTGGGAAACGGAGCAAGCAGGACTGTGCTGTACTCAGAGGAGGATCTCCTTGCTCCAGAGCAGGTGTTCAGCGTCTTCACTCACCTTGGCTACCGGCGCGACGCTGCTGGCATGCAATAGCGGCTCGCTCTCCCGGCAGTGGCCATAGCCCAGGCCCAAACTGGTGGACGATGGCGGGTTCTGATGCTGATGCTGGCTCTGATGCGGGTTCGGATTCGAATGGAGGTGATGCAGTAGTGGATGATGGCCATGCTGGTTAAAGGGCGGCGCATAGGTGCGTAACTCGCGATCTCGCGATCGCGGCATCATGAAGCAATCACTGCCGCCGCCGCTTAGCACTCCTCCGGCACCTACACCCATTCCCATACCCACACCCATGCCCATTCCCAATCCCATATTCCCGCCCATCTCGGATAGATCTAGGCTGCCGTGGTGCTGCGGCGGCAGCTGCTCCACCTGCGGATGCCGGATGCCGCCCAGAGTTGGGTTCTCAATAATATTAAATTCGCGCAACATTACCGAAGGAACGGGCTGGTGCTGGTGCTGGTGCTGCAGCTGCAGCTGATGCTGGTGCTGGAGTAGGATTTGGTGGTGCTGCACTGGATGTGGATGTGGGTGTGGATGCTGGAACTGTAGCTGGTGCTGGAAGGGAACAACCGCCACTGCAGCCGGCGTTGTCGTTGAAGTTGCGAAGTCTCCGTGCTGCTGGTCGCCATTGTGCCCGTTCCCATTCCCATTGCCGTTTTCCCTTATATTGGGCAGTCCGCCGTTGGCCATGAAGTTGGGCTGCTTCTGCAGCTTGCTATTCAGCCGCTGCTGTTGCTGCTGGTGCAGATGATGATGCACCGGCGGTGGCGGTGGCTGAGGTGCAGGCAGCGGCAGCGGATCGAGCTGCTTGTGCTGATGCTGCAGCAGCAACTGCTGCTCCTCGCCGGCGCCCGGATATAGGTGGCCGTTCTCCTTCTTGCTGTAGGTGTCCGTGTTGACGCGATTCTCCGGGAATTGCGAGGCCTTCATGTAATAATCCGGCGCGTGGAGACTTTGCGGCAGGGACATGGCGTTGCGCACTTCTCCGTTTAGCGACTTGTTGCCACTGTCGCACAGAAAGTAGGTGACCATGTCGCCTTTGCCCTTCACCTTGATGGTGCCGCGACAACTGCAAGGGAATGCGATTTATGAAATTCAAGATTTACAAAGAAAAGATTAAAGGAAACTTACCGGAACTCAAAGTGCGAACCCACCAGGCTGTCCACCACTTCCTGGGTTACCTGAGAGTAGCCCGGCACACCGGTAGAGTCCATCCGACTGGCCACATTCACAGTGTTGCCCCAAATATCATACTGCGGCTTCCTGGCTCCAATCACCCCAGCCACCACAGGTCCAATATTGATGCCTAAAGTATATTCAAATGTTTATGGAATGCTGTATAATAGATTTCCCCAGATTATACCCACCAACACGCAGCATAAAGTTGTTGTACGAGTGACTGTTGATCTCCTGCAGTGACAGTCGCATGGCCTTCACATACTCAATAAGCGCTGTCATGTGGCGCCTCACCGAGTTGGGATCATTGGGCTGGATCTTGTACTCGGGTATGAGACCCACAACGGCCATGTAGGTGCTGCCCACGGTCTTGATCTTATCAATGCCCCGGAATCGATCCTCCTTAAGCAACTCGTCAAAGTCCGCTATGATCTCATTTAGCAGCCGAAGGCACTCCAAGCCCTGATCGGATCCATCCATCTCTGTGTAGAACTCATTGAAGTTGGGCACGCTGGCAAAGATGACGCCCACCTTGGCATAGCTTTGATGGTAGAGCTCCTGCAATTAGAAAGGAAATAAAATATCGATTTTTTCATGGAACATTGATCGGTTTGTCGACCATGTCTGGCCAAGTGGGTCAGCAGAGCAGCACTTACCATGTTGTTGCGAAATTGCGCATCGAGGAAATGTGCAGCCACATGAGCGGGCAGCAAATTATGCAGAATGCGCTTGTTCGACTCCTGCAGCACGTCCATCTCCTTTTTCTCCTGTGAGGCCTGCAGCTGCCAAAGGAAGTCCAGCCGGGCAGTGCCCTCCACCAGGCGGCCATGCACCAGTATGGCAATCATGAAGATGGCAATACGGGCCAGCGAGATCAAGTGAAGCGGAATTGAGGCGCTGCAGGAAAAGGAATTTGGGATTAGAATATATATGTTGTAGATATATTTAAACGGGTTGACCTACTTGACCCGGTTGTCGTAGCATTCGAAGATGTTTTGATGCGACAGCTCGATAAACAGACCGTAGATGGTGCCCATGCCCAGCACCAGCAGCGACTTGAATATTATGGGCAACCTGTTGGCAGTACATGGGTATCAATTAGCTGCTCCTTGTGACAGAGGGACTTACCTGAGGAACACGGAGACAGACAGAAAGGCAAAGGCGGCCGACAAGGAAACATACTGCGGCAGGGAGCACTTGCGGTGCGAGTCGTTGGGATACGAGAAGAAGTGCGGGTCCAGCTCCCTACGACTAGACCAGGCGGTGGCTGTTGCATTGCCAGAGCAGGGATGATCCGAGACACATGTAAACTACAGGAAAACATCATTAAAAAGTTTGGAAAAATCCCCTTTGGGCTTCCACATTCATTAAGGAATTGTCAGAGATAACTTACCACATTCACTTGACCCACGGAGTAGATGAGGATAATCGTAAAGATCGTGATGGCCATGCGGAGTGTGAAACTCTCCGAAATGTCCCAGATGATCCATTTGAGACGCACGGCGAGGAGAAGCATTAGTATGGCGCTCACCCAAATGAAGGCGGTGAGGAAGAGCAGCAGCAGGATGAGAGTGCGCGGCAGGGCGGTCACCTGGAGCGCTGCTCCCAGGATGAGCAGCAGCAGGGAGCAGCCCATTGCCGTGGTGAAGCCCAGATCGAAGTCCTTGTGATATTCGCGCTCCATATCGCTCTGCCGGAAGCGCAACGTCAGCCTATCCACATGCTCCGACTTATCGCAGTCCACGGACCGGGCATTGATTGCCTGCGACAGGAAGCGATTCACCCGATTGGTGGGCTGATGGTGGGCAGCCACCGAGTGACGCTTCCTGAAGGGTCGCTTGAACTTGTCCGCCACCTTTGACTGCGACTGCGACGGATGCCGATGCGGATGCGGATGCGGATGCCGGGGCGGAAAGCCATGCAAGAGGGAGCAAGAAAAGTTGAGATTGTTAGTTAGGTTTGTGGCACTTGTCGCTTTCTTCTCGCTGAAGGCGCCACTCACTGAAGATTCGATAGTTGAAATTGAAAATAGAGAGAGTGTGTGTATGTGTGTGTGTCTGTGTGTTCTACGTGTGTGCACACCAACTACATGCTAAGAACTGAGCACTGAGCACTGAGAGGCAGCAAGACTGGGCTGGGCAGTTGCACTAAACATGCGGAGCGAAAAAGCTGGGCTAGAGCATGCACACCGGATGTTGAATGGGAGATGGGAAATGGAAAAGGAAAATTAAAATGGAGCGAGAGCTAGAGCTATAGCTGGCTCTGGGCAAGCTTTGTGTTGACACTGAACCAATTAGAAATATGATTAAAAAGGCATCGAGGCTTCCCTAACTTTGATATATTTTTAGTGATATATTTAAGTTAAGTTGTTACTAGATAGTAAATAAAATTAATGCCAAAATAAAGAGTCTCAGTTTAAGTACTGACTTCTTATTCTACATTTTAAAAATTATAAAAAACTGAATGATTCACCAGCATAAAGTTTACTTCAAATTGTCTACAAACTGAAGGCTATATCTACAAATATTATTTATATCCAACTAGATCGCGTTAAAGTTCAGTGTCATTAAGCCTTTTGGTAAAGCGAATCGTAACTCAACGAAGCCTTGCACGACAGGACTTTCTAGCCATCGCAATAACTTAACGAATGAACGAGCGAGACACACTTACGAGTAGTGACAAGTAACACACTTATTTAACGAATGGACATGAACGCACAAGGACAGCACATGAACGATACACAAAACTGAACGAACGAACGAACGAACGAACGAGTAAAGGAACGAGTGAACAATTGAACGATTGAACGAGAGAACGATTGACTGAAATAACGACTGAAACAAATGAACGAAAGTAAAAAATTGTTTGTTGGCTGCTGCTCTGCTCACTTTATTGTTCTTGTGATTGTGCCTATGAATGCGACTAATCGTACTCGCTGTTGAGTTGGGATTTGTGCCTACGGTCACTTGAACACTGCCCACACCGCCACCGCCACCGCCACCACCTCCTCCATTATTATTACCACCACCACTACCGCCAAGGACGACGCTGGCACCGCCGCCGACGCTGCCATAGCTCACGCCGTGCGGTGGCGGTGTTGCATGCAAGATCTTTTGCAGACGGATCACCTAGATCAAAGAAGTGTTACGTATACTTATATAAGTCATATGTACATTAAGATCAAAAAGATAGATAGAGAAAGATAGAGAGTTTGCTTATCCTAGTGCTAGATTCAATAGTAGCGAGAAGTACAATTAATCGAGTAACGGTAAGTTTGGTTAGGGCGAGAAAGAAGAGTAACAAGTAAGGTAAGAAAGAGGCGCTTTAAGGCGTAAAACCAAAGTGGATCGTATCATATTTCGAACGATTTATCGAATTAATTATCAAATTTCGAAGGTTTCTTTTTTTATATATTTATATAACCTTGTTTACTCTGGTGTTATGCCTTAGGTGAAAACAAAACTCGAAACATAGCGAAACTGAGTAATCGCTGGCAGTACAGGCCAAGTCGCACAGTGGGCCAAAATAGCGGGTTAGCGGAACTAAGGTAAACCATTGTAAAGAGTTTTTTAAGGCAGTCACAGCTGTGACAAAATTAGAGCTTGGTCTTCTTAGGATACTACACAGCTGATAAGAGAAATCAATACGTTTAATTATTCGAATATTTTAAAAATAAATCAAAACCAATACTTCAAGCTCATTGAAATCATAGAAACCCAAACAAAAAGAGCACTACTTTTGAGTAAAAAGAAAATAAAAGGTCAAAGTCAAATCTGCGTATTTAGTGAAGGTCAAGGGATCAAGATTTGGTCATTAATATACCCAGCAAGGGTACAAATAGAACATCTATAAGTTGTATTTCTTAATGGGTAAGTTAAATGATAATGTACTTTTCAAACAATAAACTTAGTCAGTTAATTTAAAGGACATTAGAACAGCTCAAGTAATTATCATCTGAGGTGTCAGTGTAGCATTATTCGATGGCAGAAATCGACTAAACTTACATATTTTGATACCTCCTATTGCGTGGACTCTGATATATATGATATATATAGTAGTTCTACATTCAAACTACATTTATACAAACAACATCGATGCACAAAAAAAAGACAAACGAATGCTCTCAATATACCTTACACACTACAGTTGTTAGTATACATAGCAGCGTATATACTGATTTCTATTTAAGCTAATGCTACAAATTTCTATATATATATATATATATTTGATATTTATAATAATTAATAATTATTAATAATTTGAAATGCGACAACGTAAACGAAAGGGCCCAAGGGAGTAAGGGGAAAACCGAAAAAGTTAAACCCGGCGGAGAACTAAATAAGAGCGAAAACAAAAAGAAAACGCAACGGCAGGGGGTTATATGTAATATACTATATATAATATATCGGCTATATCGATAACGGAATCGGGAATTTCGACTGGTGGCAGAAATACTTAGGCATAGACACGAGGCAAACTTACCGCATCCTGAAAGAAAACGAAAGGAAACAAATCAAAGAAAGAAATGAAAAGGAGACAGAGAGAGTACGGCGGCGGCTACCCAAAGATCGCAGTGGATCGGGATATATGTTACAGAGTACGGAAAAAGCCACACACCGAAGCCACCATTAACCATTAAATCGTGATCCTGTGATCCCTGAAAGGCCCTAACCCAAACCCGGACATGCACAGAACTGGAACTGGAACTGAAATTTAAACTCAAACTCAAATGGAAACTGAAATTTCAACTTCAACTTGCAACTTCAACTGGAACTACGACAACAGAACACAACCGAGCTACAGGAACAACTGCCTATATGCAAAAACTCGCCCCAAACTTGGCTCCGGACCGAGTACCAACCCGAATGGAGTGCAAGATAATGTTGTATATCACTTACCTTCCGCGATCCTCCCTTCTCCGACACCTGTACGCCGCTGCCGGTGTTTGCCTCACTACTGCTACCACGTGCCACGCCCACACCAATGCCAACGCCACCGCCGCCCAATGCGTTTGCCGCTGAAGGAAACGAACCGGTGGCTATGTTGGAGAACGGAACGGGCTCCGAGAATTTGATCGTGTGCAGCAACTGCATGACCACATTGGACACGTTCCTAAAAGAGAGCTTCCGTCGACTACCGATGGCCGATCGAACGCCGAGGGTATTGAGCATCAGTGGCTGTTGTGGAACGATACGAAAAAGAAATCGAAGAGATTAGCTAATAAATCTATCAGGAATTTGTACGGAGAACTCACCTTCCGGCGATGTGGTGGCGGCACAATAAAGAACGTATCCACCCCATGATCCCGCAGGTACGAGGATCGCTCGTCTCCATGGCCGGCTTCTACCTCATATTCACCAGACAGTGAGTCCAGGGTGGCCCGGGTCACATGCACACGGCCTGGCTCACCGCCGGACTCCATGTGATTGGCCAGTGTCACATCGTTGGACCACACATCGAACTGCCATTTGCGAAGACCCAGAACACCGCACAGCACGCGGCCAGTGTGAATGCCCACGCGCATGTTCAGGATTACATCGGTGGCCTCCACCACGGTGCTGTGAAAGATGGCAGAGGAAAAGGGGGAATTGTATTAGACACACACATATGTATATATATACAGGAGGGAGTGCTGACTAAAATTAAAATATCCTACAAGGGTATAACAATATAATTATTAAAAACATTTAGTGTAAAGTACTGGCATATTTTTCGTTTTTTAAATTAAATATATTTACAAATCAACAGTGTGCTTAACAAATCCTTATTTTATTGATTGTCTCCTCAATTATGATACGTTAAGCACTTATGTATATCAATAAGAATCAAACACTGACAATGGTCGTTAAAGTGTATGTTTGTGTTATCATCAGAAAAGCACTAATTTATCAGCAACAAAAGAAGAAGACCGGTCAGACACTTAAATCAAAAATTATGGAAAATAACCAACAATCTCAAGTAGTTTTTATGTTATACCCTTGCAGGGTATTATAATTTTAATCAGATTAATTTATGAATAATTTTATGAAACTCGGAATAGTATATAGTATAACTGCAAAAGAAACGGTTGTTAAATCTCGAGGATCAGTAAATATCTTTCAACAATAAGTTACTATGAACACTAAGTAACAATGCACATTAAGTAACTCTGAACAGAAAGTAACTCTGAAGTGTCAATGACCAGTAAGTAAGTATAATCAGTTACTAACTTCGAGCACTATTAAACAATGACTTGCAACTTTTTAACACAACACATTTCTGAGACGTGGCCGGCAGCAGTCACTTCGTTCCGGGGATGTTATAACAAATTGGGAATCATATGCCCAGATGTGCGAGATTTGTTTTGGAAGAAATTTAAAGCAAGCTATAAGAATGAAACTATGGAGTTATTCTTCTATATAATTTTACTAGTATGTAAGTCGGAGCATGGCGAATGGGTGGACTATATATATATATAGCTCCCATAGGAACGATCGGAAAATTTAAGAAATAAAACTATGAGCAGTAAGTAACTCTGAATAGTAAGTATCTATAATCAGTAAGTAGCTATTAGCATTAATTAACTCTGAACATTGAGTATCTATGACCAGTAAGTAACTCTGAACAGTAAGTATCTATTAGCATTAATTAATTCTGAACAGTGAGTATCTATGACCAGTAAGTAACTCTCAACAGGAAGTATCTATGACCAGTAAGTACGTATGATCAGTTACTAACTTTGAACACTAGTAAACAATGACTTGCAACTTTTTAACACAACACATTTCTGAGACGTGGCCGGCAGCAGTCACTTCGTTCCGGGGATGTTAGAACAAATTGGGAATCATATGCCCAGATGTGCGAGATTTGTTTTGGAAGAAATTTAAAGCAAGCTATAAGAATGAAACTATGGAGTTATTCTTCTATATAATTTTACTAGTATGTAAGTCGGAGCATGGCGAATGGGTGGACTATATATATATATAGCTCCCATAGGAACGATCGGAAAATTAAAGAAATAAAACTATGAGCAGTAAGTAACTCTGAATAGTAAGTATATATAATTAGTAAGTAGCTATTAGCATTAATTAACTCTGAACAGTGAGTATCTATGACCAGTAAGTAGCTCTGAACAGTAAGTATCTATTAGCATTAATTAATTCTGAACAGTGAGTATCTATGACCAGTAAGTAACTCTCAACAGGAAGTATCTATGACCAGTAAGTACGTATGATCAGTTACTAACTTTGAACACTAGTAAACAATGACTTGCAACTTTTTAACACAACACATTTCTGAGACGTGGCCGGCAGCAGTCACTTCGTTCCGGGGATGTTATAACAAATTGGGAATCATATGCCCAGATGTGCGAGATTTGTTTTGGAAGAAATTTAAAGCAAGCTATAAGAATGAAACTATGGAGTTATTCTTCTATATAATTTTACTAGTATGTAAGTCGGAGCATGGCGAATGGGTGGACTATATATATATATAGCTCCCATAGGAACGATCGGAAAATTTAAGAAATAAAACTATGAGCAGTAAGTAACTCTGAATAGTAAGTATCTATAATCAGTAAGTAGCTATTAGCATTAATTAACTCTGAACATTGAGTATCTATGACCAGTAAGTAACTCTGAATAGTAAGTATCTATTAGCATTAATTAATTCTGAACAGTGAGTATCTATGACCAGTAAGTAACTCTCAACAGGAAGTATCCATGACCAGTAAGTAACTCTGAACAGTAAGTATCTATGACCAGTAAGTAACTCTGAACAGTAAGTATCTATGACCAGTAAGTATGTATGATCAGTTACTAACTTTGAACACTAGTAAACAATGACTTGCAACTTTTTAACACAACACATTTCTGAGACGTGGCCGGCAGCAGTCACTTCGTTCCGGGGATGTTAGAACAAGTTGGGAATCATATGAACAGATGTGCGAGATTTGTTTTAGAAGAAATTTAAAGCAAGCTATTTGAATAAAACTATGGAGTTATTCTTCTATATAATTTTACTAGTATGTAAGTCGGAGCATGGCGAATGGGTGGACTATATATATATATAGCTCCCATAGGAACGATCGGAAAATTAAAGAAATAAAACTATGAGCAGTAAGTAACTCTGAATAGTAAGTATATATAATTAGTAAGTAGCTATTAGCATTAATTAACTCTGAACAGTGAGTATCTATGACCAGTAAGTAACTCTCAACAGGAAGTATCTATGACCAGTAAGTACGTATGATCAGTTACTAACTTTGAACACTAGTAAACAATGACTTGCAACTTTTTAACACAACACATTTCTGAGACGTGGCCGGCAGCAGTCACTTCGTTCCGGGGATGTTATAACAAATTGGGAATCATATGCCCAGATGTGCGAGATTTGTTTTGGAAGAAATTTAAAGCAAGCTATAAGAATGAAACTATGGAGTTATTCTTCTATATAATTTTACTAGTATGTAAGTCGGAGCATGGCGAATGGGTGGACTATATATATATATAGCTCCCATAGGAACGATCGGAAAATTTAAGAAATAAAACTATGAGCAGTAAGTAACTCTGAATAGTAAGTATCTATAATCAGTAAGTAGCTATTAGCATTAATTAACTCTGAACATTGAGTATCTATGACCAGTAAGTAACTCTGAATAGTAAGTATCTATTAGCATTAATTAATTCTGAACAGTGAGTATCTATGACCAGTAAGTAACTCTCAACAGGAAGTATCCATGACCAGTAAGTAACTCTGAACAGTAAGTATCTATGACCAGTAAGTAACTCTGAACAGTAAGTATCTATGACCAGTAAGTATGTATGATCAGTTACTAACTTTGAACACTAGTAAACAATGACTTGCAACTTTTTAACACAACACATTTCTGAGACGTGGCCGGCAGCAGTCACTTCGTTCCGGGGATGTTAGAACAAGTTGGGAATCATATGAACAGATGTGCGAGATTTGTTTTAGAAGAAATTTAAAGCAAGCTATTTGAATAAAACTATGGAGTTATTCTTCTATATAATTTTACTAGTATGTAAGTCGGAGCATGGCGAATGGGTGGACTATATATATATATAGCTCCCATAGGAACGATCGGAAAATTAAAGAAATAAAACTATGAGCAGTAAGTAACTCTGAATACAAAGTATATATAATTAGTAAGTAGCTATTAGCATTAATTAACTCTGAACAGTGAGTATCTATGACCAGTAAGTAGCTCTGAACAGTAAGTATCCATGACCAGTAAGTAACTCTGAACAGTAAGTATCTATGACCAGTAAGTAAGTCTGAACAGTAAGTATCTATGACCAGTAAGTATGTATGATCAGTTACTAACTTTGAACACTAGTAAACAATGACTTGCAACTTTTTTAACACAACACATTTCTGAGACGTCGCCGGCAGCAGTCACTTCGTTCCGGGGATGTTAGAACAAGTTGGGAATCATATGCACAGATGTGCGAAATTTGTTTTGGAACAAATTTAAAGCAAGCTATTTGAATGAAACTATGGAGTTATTCTTCTATATAATTTCACAAGTATGTAAGTCGGAGCATGGCGAATCGGTGGACTATATATATATATATATATTGCTCCCATAGGAACGATCGGAAAATTTAAGAAAAAGAGTATGAGCAGTAAGTAACTCTGAATAGTAAGTATCTATAATCAGTAAGTAGCTATTAGCATTAATTAACTCTGAACAGTGAGTATCTATGACCAGTAAGTAACTCTGAACAGTAAGTATCTATTTGCTTTAACTAATTCTGAATAGTGAGTATCTATGACCAGTAAGTATCTATAACCAGTAAGTAACTCTGAACAGAAAGTATCTATGATCAGTTACTAACTTTGAACACTAGTAAACAATGACTTGCAACTTTTTAACACAACACATTTCTGAGACGTGGCCAGCAGCAGTCACTTCGTTCCGGGGATGTTAGAACAAGTTGGGAATCATATGCACAGATGTGCGAGGTTTGGTTTGGAACAAATTTAAAGCAAGCTAGGAGTTATTCTTCTATATAATTTTACTAGTATGTAAGTCGGAGCATGGCGAATCGGTGGACTATATATATATATAGCTCGCATAGGAACGATCGGAAAATTTAAGAAATAAAACTATGAGCAGTAAGTAACTCTGAATAGTAAGTATCTATAATCAGTAAGTAGCTATTAGCATTAATTAACTCTGAACAGTGAGTATATATGACCAGTAAGTAACTCTGAACAGGAAGTACCTATGACCAGTAAGTAACTCTGAACAGGAAGTAGCTATGACCAGTAAGTACGTATGATCAGTTACTACTTTGAACACTAGTAAACAATGACTTGCAACTTTTTTAACACAGCACATTTCTGAGACGTGGCCGGCAGCAGTCACTTCGTTCCGGGGATGTTAGAACAAGTTGGGAATCATATGCACAGATGTGCGAGATTTGTTTTGGAACAAATTTAAAGCAAGCTAGGAGTTATTCTTCTATATAATTTTACTAGTATGTAAGTCGGAGCATGGCGAATCGGTGGACTATATATTTAGATCTACATACATACATATGTATATAATTATTTTTGAGTAGCCAAAACTATTACTCACGCAATGGCATCGATCATGTCCAGTCCCATTTCGACGGCGCACTTGGCATGATCCTTCCGTGGCTCTGGCAAACCGGAAACACAATAATAACAATCTCCTAGGATCTTAATTCGTAGACAATGGTTGTCGTGGGCCAGCTGATCGAATCGGCCAAAGAGCTCGTTAAGCAGACGCACCAGCTCCTGGGCACTGCACTGTGAGGAGAGCACCGTGAAGCCAACAATGTCAGCAAAGAGGATGCTCACGTTCTCGTGCTTCTGGATATAGATGCGATGGAACTGCCCAGCCACCGGCGACAGGATATCGTTCTTCATCTGCATGGCCACATGCTGCGGCAGCACGGACAGTAGCAACCGCTCGAGCTTCTCGTTCTCATCCTGAATCTCCAACCTGGCGGCGATGCAGTTGCGTGTATCGAGGAAGGTCCGGCGCTGGGCCCGCTCCATCATGATGTTCACCACCAGACCGGCCACATTCACACCAATAAAGATGACAATGTTGGCAATCAGTTGATTATATTCCAGGTAACGCAATGCATCCGTGAAGATCTTGTAAACGGTGAGACTGATGTGCACCGAGGGCAGGGCAATGCCAAAGGCCACCGCCTCCCAGATCTGCAGTGGCATCATTGCATAGGCCAAAAAGACGACAAAGACAATCTGCCAGACGCCCTCGGCCATCACCTCCTTGGTATCCACGGGAAACACACTGCCCAGCGTTGGCATCGAGACCACACAGATGCTCGCAGTGAAGAGCAGAATGCCATAGCACAGTGTGGGCAGGTGATGATCCTTGATCACAGAGCATTGCAGCAGGACTAGGACCACGGCGAATAGCACACAGACAATTGCATTGAAGATGTTCTGTGGGGGAATTTCGAGTGTTGTAAATATTATTTGAAATAAATAAATGGATGGACTTACATGAAAGGTGGCCGCATTGTTGAAGGCCAGCGACAGGGCCGCCATTACGCCGCAGAGGACAACCACCAGAGCCACCACGCCCAGCACCGAGAAGCGCTGCAGCTTGAGCGTGTACCGCTGATAGAGGCATTCCAGCTCATCATTCTCGAAGCGCAGCGTGTTGAGCGGGCGGCCGCGCGTCGCCTTCACGGCATGATCCATGCGGCGCCGCCGCCGCTATTAAGCGGCAACACTCGACGCCTGCCAAAGGTAGATTGACTGCTGTTGGGAGCTGCAATTAAAGGTATTTTATAAATAGAAATATACATAATATTCTAATTATTAATTAATTAATATATACTAGATCAGATGTGGCAAGATCTGAGATGATTTGCTAGCCTTTCCCTCCCTGTAAGCGTAACGAGGTGACCTTGAAGCCATATGCCTGGTGGGGCTGTGGCGACAAGAGGAAGGTGTCAATCCCACCATGACCACAATGGCGCACGCAACCAATGGAGGGGAAAATGTCCACCAACGAGAGCCACATCAATGCCCAGCAGCAAAGCCCCGTCAGCTCACACACACGCCTCGATGCGGAATCGCTTAAAATAAAATTTCCTTTTGCTGAACGAAAAAAAAAAATAAAATAACAATATTTGCTAAAAATAAGTAGTAAACGGACGGCGAGAAATCAATCAATGTTCAGTTGGTCAGTCGCCTCACTTTCCCAGGGAACTCTGGGATCTGGCCAGAGATTTTGCTTCTGGTTCTGGGGCGCTGGGGTTCTGGGCTTCTGGGCTTCTGCTGACAACCGAGATTTTGGGGCGGAAGATTAATTGCGATTTGTATGCGGCAATCCGTTAAATTCATTGAAATATTATGCACAAATTAATTTCGCAAATAAAATCCGTAATTAGCCGGCTTTAACGAGTGCAGCGTGGAATATTTGGCCGTCGCCGTCGCCGCCAATGGATCGATGTCTATATTCGGCTCTGCCCCAAGACGTTAAATCAATTAGGCATGAAAACATTTATAGACATCGTGGAACATTGCCACACCACAGCAGCCAGCAGCCAGCACCTGCCCAGAGGAAATGGTGGCAAGGTGTCGCTTGGTCTACTCCTTTGGCCATTAGATGGATTTAATATTAATGTGTGGAGGGATTTCAGTGGTAAAGGAGAGCCTTGACAAGAGTGAATATTCTTAAACTGATTATTAAATTTAATATATAGCCTATTTTGGTAAGACCAGAAAATGCTTTATAATTTTTCAAACATGGTATATAGTGTATAAAAGTTTTAGACTGGATCTTTCCTTCTCTATTTTTCTGTATACTTCCCAAGTATCTACATGATCCTGCACTTAATCGTCACTTGTTTAATGGGAATGAACTCCTATGGGGAGTACTTTCTGCAAAACCAGCTGGATCAGGCTGTCTTTTTGTGTTTAAACAGTTTGCCACCGACAGATCCAGCGACAATTAGACGTCAACACGAATGTTGGCTTTGTTTTTGTGGCAGCAGTTTGTCAGTCTGACAGTCAGTCATTCAGTCAAAACAGTTGGCTCATTCGCTGATCTGCCGTCAATTTGTTTGCTCGCTGGCTTGTTTGTTTGCTTTTGGGGGCTGCTGCTGCTGCTGTTGCTTGTTTGAATCATTTTTTGATGTACGCATTTAGAATTTGCATTTTCGCAGCGACATTAATATAATGAGACGTGAATATTTTCAATTTACGTCCACGTACTCGCCACTTGTACCAAAAACTTAATGCTCTTTGCCTTTCTGTGTGTGTGGGCTTGTCCAAAAAAATATTCTATTTGCGGCATGCCAAGTGCCTCGGGCATATATTTTCAAGTTATGCAAGTGTAAATACGTGGTGTGCTTGCTCCTCGCACTGCAGGTTCAGAAAGCACACAAAATCAGAAATCAGAAAATCTGAAAAATCCGAAATCTGAAATCCAAAATCAACGGAATCGTTCGCCCGGCGTTGCCATAATAAATTCACGTCAAACAAACACTGGGAATTTCGTGCGTATTTTGGAAATTATATATTTATGTGTCCTACATAAATTGCGGCGTCGGTTGCCGCGAAATGAATTAAATGAACTCAAGTGCTATGAGTGCTTTAGTCAGTCCCGCGAACGATTGTCGAACATGGCATGGAATTGTCGAGGAGCACTTTGGCATCGAAGCAAATGAACCAACAACTCAAACTCATTGATTTCATACCCAAACACACACACACATAGTTATAGTAGGACCCACAAAACAAAACAAAAAAAACACACATAAAATAGTCATAAAAACTACATTTGCTTAATACAATGTTTATATTTAGAAGCAATCACTAAATACTCTGTTTTATTATATTGAAAATGTTGAAATAGTAACCATTATTTAATGGCTTTAAGCTTTGTATTTTTTCTACCTCAAATAGGGTATATAATTGTTTATCAGGGTTGTTTACTAGAACTGGAAAATGGTCAATGTTTCAGATCTATATATTGACTTTTAACTATAAATACATAATTATATAAATTACATTAAAGAAACCTCTCTCTTTGTAAGAAAAAAAACACAAGTCCCATATTTTAGTGTATTTAATGCTGTTTTTGAATACTTTTTTAATTTTAGTCAGAAGCTTAAAACACAGTGAAGGAATCATTTCCGACCCTATAAATGATATATATTCTTGATCAGCATCGAAATCCGAATCGATCTAGCCTTCTCCTGAAGAAAACTAAAATTTATCCATTTTTTCAAAATTTTATAAGGGGTTACATCGTTAAAATTTTCAAAAATTCACAAAAATTGCAAACTTTTTAAATTTGTAAACTAAGTATGCAGATTTGTTAAACTAATAAAACCTGGGAAAGAACCGCTTTCCGAATTGAAATTAAAGCATTTTTGGCTTAGTTATGATTAATTTCACATTCGTTTCCCTAATCCAAGGGTATACCAACATCGTCTAACCGAAGTTAGCTTCCTTTCTTGTTTCTATGTTTATTTTCTGAGGGCCACATATCCCTCGAAAAGCAAAAACATGACATTTTCCTGTGTTTTCCGCTTGTTTCCGCTCGACGGACACGAGCGGTCCATTGACAGGCAGCCAGCCAGTCAGTCAGCCAAGTCAGCCACTGCCTCGGCATCGCCCATCAAGGAGATCAGAGTCCAAAGAGGCTTCTTGCCAACAGTGTTTGCTGTGTTCAATTAAGATGGGGCCACGCCCCCACTCACTCTGGGAAGGCTAAGTTCAGTGTCAATCAGTGGGCGAGAGACACCACACTGCACTGCAAGTGATTCGGTGGATGCAGTGATTCCTCCTCCCGATTGATTTTCCATTCCCACCAATTGACAGCAATTAAGTTTGCAACACTTTGATGGGCTCCTCTCCTCCTGCGCCTCCCCAGCATTAACCGAGGGAATTTCAGCGGGGTCTTAGCATAGGGAAATCATTCCCGTAATCATTGTAATATAATCAATCAAATTTCAATTTCCAATTTTCGCTTTCCTCGTCGCTGTCGTCGTAGTCGATGTCTGGCGCCCGGAAAACAAATTAAGGCAAAAAGCCATAGAAAAGTCGATGCAAAAGCAGCAGCAGCAGCCAAAATGACGCAAGCTCAAATATTTAGTAGAAAAAAAGAGCAAGAAGGAAATGACAACGTTTTTTTTGGTAGGTTATATATTATATATAAACTGGGCCATTTAAAGCAGTTTTTATGGCCCACTAAACTGATTGGTTTTTGGTTGCATTTTCAAGTACTAAAAGTTATGTCAGCAAATTAACAATTTCCTGAGAAAGGATGCTTGAATTGCAAATTATTAAACTCTGAATTACACAAAGTATATATCTTTACCTTTACCTAATTTATTTCTTAGAATCCACCTTGCAAATTAAACAAAACTCTTGCCAAACCCATTCGCACTCATCCGCCATGTGGTCCCGCCCATGCATTCTATCTATCTATTTATCCATCTTTCAGTTGCCAACGAAAAAGGCCCAGCAAATTGTGTTACAACAGCAAAAGTTTTCAACTGCAATTTCTCTGATGGACAACAAAGTTGCCTCGGCAGCATCAGCCCTCAAACGAATTATAATATATTTTGACCGTCACAGCGATGGCTATGGTTATGTTCAATTTTCCCCCTTTTCCGTAAAGACAAAATCAATTAGTGGATACGCTGCGGATTTTGGGCCGACACAAAATAATTTGATTATCCGCATCTAAAATGCTCTCTTTGGTTATTGTTTTAGCTATTGCCATTTAAGTAGGGCTATCTATCGGGTGGGTCAATTCCCCCTTTCGCTGGCTAAATCCGTTTAGGCCACCCCAAAAAATCCTATAAATTGGAAGCTGGTCTGGAAACCTTCAGAGAGGAGCGGAAAGGGGCGGAAAGAGGCGGAAAATTGGCGGCAGACAACATTTTTGGTGGCGCGACAAGGAACTCGAATGTGTGTCTACAATCCTAAACACATTGCAAACTTACCAAAAGTACTTTAACTCTTTAAAACATTTTTGATTAAAAAAAAATAAAAACATTCTTAGTTAATAATAATTCTATGATAACAGAATATAATTATCAAATGAAGTAATATGATATAATTAAAATAATGAAAATATATACTAAAAATTTGAAATTTCACATTTTTTCTATCTTCTTTGGGAGATTAAAAAATGTTCTTGTTAACTAGCATCTTTAAACTTTATAAATGTATTGAAAATTAATTGACTTTATCATGTGGTTAAGAAAAAAGGAAATATTATACAAATTTACATGACTTCCCAAAGTTGAATGCAAATTTTAGTTTTAATAATCATTATACCCATGCAAAGGTATTTTAATTACAGTCAGAAGCTTAAAACGCAGTGAAGGAATCATTTCCGACCCTATAAAGCATATATATTCTTGATCAGCATCAGCAGCAGAATCGAACTAGATATATTCTGAAGAAAAAAAAAAATGTACCAATATTTTTAAATTTTATAAGGGGTTACATCGTTAAAATTTTAAAAATTTATAAAAATGTAAAATTTTTTAAATTTGTAAACTAAGTATGCAGATTTGTTAACCTGTAAAAACTAGAACAGAACAGTTTTTAGAATTGAAATTCATGCATTTTTGGCTTTGTTATAATCAATTGATTGAAATGAGGTGTTGCTCACCTTTACATTGCCTGCTTTAGTCGCTCTCTCTCTCCTTACTGATCTCTTTGTTTGGGAAATCAAAGAAGCTCTCCATCGTGATAAGAATTAATATATATGTAAGTATGTATGTTCATTACACTTTGCACTCAGATAATAGGAAGACAACAAAACCAAATAGATGCATTCACCTGCAGCCCAAGCAAGGTGTATTTATCCATAAACACTATTAAAAAATGTTAACATCCTAAGCTATGAATTCAAGAAAATATTTCCACAGGTGAATAACTTAAATAACCAAGAGTTTATATGAATTATATTCTTCTACCAATATTTCACCTATTTATTTATAATTTTCCTAATGGAAAAATATATTTTTTTAGCCCAATTTATAATATATTGAAAATAAATAAATATATTAGGTTAATACTTTAAGTATTATCAACCTGTGAGATTTGCCTTCTGACGTTTCCTAGCCGTTTAGTGTTTACTTTGACGGTCAAGTGTTAAAAAATAACAGGTTCTCTGCGAAATCTTAAAGACGTCTGTCAATCATTTTGCAAAATGTAAATAAAATATTTTGAATGCTAAGCTTGAAGAATTCTCTACTTAAATTTATTTGTATACATAGATCTCATGAATTATGACACTTCTCAGTTGGGTTAAGTACTTAGCTTGAACAACAATTACTGCAACTTTTACGTACTGCAAGTTGTTAAATTCTTTTTGAAGGCTAAACTATATTTTTCTCATTTATTTTTTATAGGAATTTTTTTCGTCCTCCGAATTTTGACTGAAAAGATCGCTAGCAATGCCAATGAAAGTCATGTTTCCCTTAAAACCACGTGGGGATCTCTGGGCTGGTGTGTACATTAACATATATAAAATATTTATATATATGTATATTTATATATCTGTTTATAGAGTATATAGCTGGTGGAGGGCATTATTGTATCAGCTGGCAGTGCATTGCACTGCATTGATGGAGCCCCGTGTAAACAAGAAGCGGTGTGCTGAGCCAACACACCGGAGCAGAATCTACCTGGGTACGCAGCAGAGATAACAGCCCCCTCTCTATTGGAAAACACCTAGAAACCCCAAAAAGCACAGTCAGACTTCAGGGAAAACCCACTTCACCTGCATCCAAACGAAATATAGAAAGGCAAACTAAGTTCGGGAGCTAAAATTTAATTTTCCCTTGAAGGTTCCATTTGATTTAGAGGATCGCAATGGAAATTAATCATAAGTAAGCTTAAAATATTCGCATTCTTTGAATTAATATTTATCAATAATTATATATGAAATTTTTTGAGAAAAATCACAGTTTTAAAATGTCATAACTAAGTTAAAAATGCATTAATTTCAATTCTGAAATCTGTTCTGAGCTAGTTTTTACATGCTTAACAAACCTGCATATTTATTTTTTAAGTTTTACTAAATTTAAAAATTGTCAATTTTTGACCACTTGACAATATCAAATTTAATAACAAATTTTGAACAAAAATTTTCAAAAATTTTTTTTTCGCTAAACATATATAGATCGATTCTGCTTTTCATTCTGATCAAGAATATATATGATTTGTAGGGTCAAAAATGACTCCTTCATGAGTTACAAGCTTCTGACTAAAATTGAAATACCATTGTTGAACCGATATTTAGTGATATTTTTATATGACAATTTTTGAAAAAAATAACAGTTTTAAAATTTCATAACTAAGCTAAAAATTCATGAATTTCAATTCGGAAAGCTGTTCTGTGCTAGTTTTTAACAGGTTAACAAAACTGCATACTCAGTTTACAAAGTTAAAAAAATCACAATTTTGTCAATTTTTAAAAATTTTAATGATGTAACCCCTTATAAAATTTTCAAAAAATTGGCAAAAATTTTTTTTCTTCTTGAAATGGCTAGATCGACTCTGCTGTTGATGCTGATCAAGAATATATATGATTTATAGGGTCGGAAATGACTCCGTCACTATCTTTTAAGCTTCTGACCATATTTAAAATACCCTTTTAAGGGTAGAACAAAAACAAATTGTTGGTATAAAAAAAATTTAGACTAAAGAAAGAAGCAACTTTGGGTGGCTTTATAAATTTTTAGTAAGTATATATAGACTTCCCTCAACCCTTTAATACGTTTGTTTATCTCTTTCATTCCAATTTCAAAGTTCTAAAGTGGGGCTATGCCACTCCATATTAGATTCAAAGCGTAGTGGCATTTGATAGATTTTTCTGCGAACTCCTTGATTTTTAGCCAGCTTTTATGGCATTTGTTTTGCGCCTAATTAAACGCCAAGCACAAAGTGAGAAATTCAGAAACGCAACGAGCATACATACAATATGTAAAGAAAAAACCTAGGACTGACGACGGAATCGCTTGGCTGGCTGGCTGGGACGTGGCTTTGCATCCGCAATGAATGTGCAGAGAGAGGGAGCAGATGGCAGAGGAGGAGACTATGGAGGCATTGGAGGCGTTAGTGGCCAAGTAGGACTTAGAGGAGGAGAGACGGAGACACAGAGAGAAAGAGGTTTGAGCGATTGGCAAAGCACAAAGCAAGGCAAGGGCACCATGCAAATTACCCCGAAAGGCCATCGCACACAATAAAATCAATAAAAGAAAAAATGTATTTTTAACCCATTCCCCCCCTATAATGCTAGTTGATTGAACGACAAACGATCTGGCGGAGCAGCAGACCCCCAAACGGGTTAATCGTGTGTGAATGCATCCCTTTGCTCTGTGTTCCGAATAAAAATACTGCCAAAGGGTGTGCTCCTGCACGGCTGAATTATATTCGGAACGGAACGAAACAGGCCTCTCGATAGAATGGATGGATGGATGGCTGGCATATATAATAAATTTATGATACAATAAGTATTCCACCAACAACCGGAAAATGAATGCTTCACAGGCACTAGCTTATAGAATTTTTTCGATTTTCCCCGAGCACGAAGCTCGTTTCTTACATACATATTTTATGCAATCGAAATTTTTGCCTATTTTCAAGATATTTCTAATTAGACACGAGACTGACGGTTAGCATTGAAAACAATGCCACATTATGGCCTGGCCAACGGTTTGTTGCCTGTCTGGTGTGTGTGGTAGTATTTAGTAGGTGACAGACAGACACTTGGACATTTGGACACCCAAAGCTCCATAGTCACACCAGTCCAATTTCCAAATTTTCAAGTTTCCAAGTTCCCAATGCCATCAAAGGGGGGGAAATTATTCCAATTATTCAGGTAAAAAACAGAAAAAACCATGAAGAAGCAAACGTTCTCCCAGAGACATCCAAGATTTCGTGGGCTCTTTGTTTATTTTATGCTTCAGTTAATTGTACATGTTTTACTCTTTGTTTAGTTTATTATTTTATCACATTTGGTATTTTGATATATTTTAAATTAAAAAGATCTTTCTACCCAATTTTCTTGTAAATATAAATCAAATTTCATAGAAAAAACTGCCTAAGCAAATAAATATCTTAGAAATAATCTCTGCCATACTCATTTGTAGATAATGTCATCATCATCATCATCATTTTGCATAATTACTTTGCCTCAGAGTACGCAAAAGCACAATTGATGGCTTTTTATTGCAACCGGAAGTTGCATGATCGCCATGATCGGAGATCACTCAAAAAGCATCCGGCACAGAAAAACTAATTCTGCCTTCCATATGCATCGTTTTCAAGACTCCTCCCTCTCTTTATATTTTCCCTCGAACTTAACGATAAATAAAAAATTAAATCGAGACGAATCAAGAAACGCTAACAACTATCATTTACCCCAAGATGCCATATCGGGAGACTTCTCATCTGGTGATTATCAGTAATCTTGGCTATTAAACTGCAACCAATCAGCCGGATTATATTGCACAATAGGTGAACCTTGACTGCTCCTGCCAATGCAGGGCACGCAAACATAACAAAATAACACAAAATACAACAAAAATAAGAATACAGAAATAGAACCCAAAGCTCAACCGAAACCGAAACCTAAACCGTATCCAAAATCCATAATTACCCGACCCCCAATGGCATTCAAACACCCAGAGATACCCGGTATATTCGAAATATTCGGTATGGGGTCTGCGTCAGTCAGTGAGTGAGTGAGTGAGTGAGTGAGTGCCCATTATGAATATTAAATGTTTGAACAGAAAAACGAAAAACGAAACCGAGCGGGGGGGCCACCAGGCAGGCCAATGCAATGTGCTCGCTCAGGTAAAATGTTATCAAAATTCTTTGCTGGAATTTTTCCATTGAATCACGAATCAGAGTTAAAATTCAATTATTTTTGAATAAAGAATTGCATTAATTTAACGAACTATAACTGTTATTGAATCTAAAGCTTACTTTTAAATATTTAAAGATTAATTTGTGAGTTGAGAGATCTCAGAGATGGAATATTGTAGAAATCCAGTTCCTGTAAAAATAATGTTTACATATACTATAATATAAATAAAATCAATATATATATATGAAATTCTTTCTTTTGTTTTTTGTTTAATATTTTATTGTATTGTTTACTTTAAGTAGATTGCAATTTGATGCCTCCTCTTCCCTAAATATCCCTTAAAACATAAATTTAATACCCATCATAACACTTAAAGTGTGGATTTTTAAATAACAGCAAGCTAAGCAAAAACAAATCATTAAAATAAAAGGTAAACAAATGAAACAAAGTGCCGACAGCAAAAGAAAATAATATTTCCTATTATCAATGACTTGGACTTTACAGCATTTAAAAAAGGAAAAGAAAAGAAAGATTCGACTAAGAGATACTTAAAACCCTCTGCTTGCTTTACTTTTAATTAAAAATATATGCAGCATTAATAAATAAGTAAATATAAATATACAAAAATTATAATTCTGTTAGATTTTGGTTAAAGAAGCATTATAGGTTATTAAAAAAAAAGTTTATATTGGTTCTGAGTAATATTAGAAATTAGTTTTTTGGCCCATTTCGGATTTATTATTATATTATGACCCATAATTTTAGTACTTTATATGTTCGAAAAGTCCTAAAATGTTCTTAAACTGCATATACCCTTGATCTAAACGGTATGTGATATAAAATCCGGACGAATAAAAAATCAACGTCCAAACCATGAAATGCTCAAAAAGGACTTTTCGCCATTTGTTTTCATTCTCTGTTTTTGCTCTTGGCTGTTTTCCGTTTGTTCTGTTGTTGCTTTGAGCCTGAAGGAAGACGGCCGGAAGGACGCGATGAAAAAGAAATTGGCAAAGTTGACGTTTTGGCTGCCTTCGTCCTGGTTCTTGAACTTGAATGTTGCAAAGGAAACAGCTAAGAGCTAAGAGGAGTCTGGCCATTCGGACAGCAGCTGTGGCCGCCAATTTGGTATGGCATCTGCTTAACTTATATATAAATGTACGTATATATATGTTTATGGAAGATATAGAATACAGGTACATTCGCACAGGACTACCGCGAGGACAAAAGACAAGACCGGGCAACTTGTGGGTTTGTTGAACTAGACATGAACCAAATGAATTGCAGTTGTCTTGGGTGCAGCGACCCACGCATACAGGAAGCGGCCGTCATTGCAGTCCTTTCCTCCTGGCCATACACACACACACACACACACACACACACACAGGAGCACCTGCTCCTGTTTAGCAGGACACATGCTACACCTTCCTCTTTTCCACCAGGCGGCATTAGACTTAAACCATTATAAGCTCGCGGTGCTGATGACCCTTTGGCGGCTTGCCAACAACAACAGCCACTTATCCCAGGACTCCTTTATGTCAAGGACCTTAAAAACCCAACTTACCCAGGAAGCTCTATGCGGTAACTGTCCCACGAATGTGTTGTGCTTAGAATCCAATGTCCCCCTTTAGTCCAATGTTTACGACATTTGCGGTCTCTGGGAGCGAGAGGTAGGACTCCTCCAATTACTGAAATTAAAAAACAAAATACTTTGAATTAGGAATATCATAAAATATATTAGAGAAACAGGAAACTCCCTTGGATTCTGCTGGCATCCCTTGGCTGGCTAACAATTTCTCTCCCATTTAACACATTTTCTATCTATCTTACATATGCCCCCATGACATCACTCTTTGCCAAATCGATAAAAGGTTTTCTTCTGTGTCGCAGAGCGTAAACAAAGCCAACAGCGACTGTCGGGAGACATCATTGATAATTATAATAAGTCGGTCGTCTTTTTCACAAATATATATATTTATATGTATATATATATGTAGATTGTGCGACTCACGTCAGAATGAGCGTTTCCCAGGCCTCTTGCCTTATCTATCTTCTCGTCTTATCAATGGCCGTTAACGTAGCCAAGTTTCCTGACCCCCCGCAAAATGCCTTTAAAAAGTAACAGAGAGCTGAGAGTTTTCTATAAGCTCTATAACTACTATATATACGATGAAGTATACACCAGAAACTTACTAAATATACTTCAAGATAATTTTCCCAACTTGACTTTCGTGCTCAAGTCGTATATATGTATGCCCTTTGTCCGATTTAAAATCTAGGTAGAACTTGATATATAGTTAGTACATTGCATGTGCACTTGCCTTTTTATCAGCACCACTCGAGAGCTGATTAACCCAGGCCCCTTTGTGCCCCTCCTGGCCAATTTCTATTATCAAACTCAAGTTAAAAGTGGCTGCACTGATTTGTTTACCCCTTTGCGATCTAATGTCATTTGTATCTACGTAAATATTTATAAATTTATTTGCGATATTTAGTTCCGGGAAACTATCCCCAGAAGGTCTATAAATATAGACAATATCAATTTAATAATCTTTAGATATATTTATAGGGAATTAAAGGGGTTTTACGTTCCAGACATATTTAGAGAGAGTGGCGTCCCTGTTTGGCAATTAATTTAATTTTATTATTTATTATTTTAGTATTATTTATCTCATGTGTATCTTTTCCGGCATCTACCAAATTTAATTTCATATTTAAAATATATTAATGGAGAAATAAACTGAAGGCACAGGTGCTGAACCTTTTTTGCTAGATCTCTTTGAAGCTATTTTCTTGTATAAACCCCACTCAACATTTTCAGCATTTCCGCTATACAACGAATTCGATTTTGAACTTAAAATAGAAATGGAAATCGAAATCAATCGATCGGCACATTATTATATAGCTGCAGAACGCTCTGGACTTGTCTTCGCTTTCATCTCTCATCGTCGCAGCATGTGTGCGACATCTGACAGCGTCGTCTTTTGCCCTGTCACGCGAATAATGAGCAATACGAATTGGAACAATGAGTTATGAAAACACTTGGTGTAGAGCATAGAGGAAAGGAAGCACTATAAATAGAAGGCAATGATGTTGTTTTGGGGAGAATTTGTTTCGCCTCGATTCGTTTTGGGACGTGCTTAAGTATTTAGCAAATGCTAATCGTAATCGCAATCAAAGTGCCATTTTTAATTAACCAATTTGTATGTGTTGTGTCCAAGTGACAGGCGAGATTGTCTCCAGATGTGGTTTTTAATTTTTATTCACTGTTTACTTTACGTTTTTATTTTTATAACTGCAATAAATTGACAAATGCTCACCGTTCGTTCTGTTCGATGGTTTCCACCACTTAATTGCCCAGCCATAATCGGATATCGTAAAGCGTTAAGCGTCGCTCTAAAAGTGGGCAGTAAATTATAATATTATGTCCGGGCATCGGCACCTCCAATACATTACATAATAATGTCCGAGTTGGAAAGTGTTTGTGGCGCTACTCGAAGTCTTGATAGTTCTAATCGTTGCGGCCAGATATAGATAGCCAAACTTGGACACTTATGGATAAGGCTAGCCGGCACAATAAGCACCAACTCTTCTTGCTGCATTTAAATTAATTAACTCTTCCAAAGAAAGCTCTGACACACAGGAATTCCAATAACCCCATCATCGCCGCTTGAAGTGTTGGGCAAACACACACAGTCCAAAGATGAATCCACTGACAAGTTCAAGTGTCCAACTGAAGACCTCGCTCTCTCTTGTCCAGAATGGCAGACGCCAGGCTCCGTGATAATTGTTTGGTCAAAAGGGGCACCTCTCAATGGGGTTCAACGGGTTCGCTACACTCTGAGGTAGCTAATTGCTGGCATTAACAACTCTAATGCTGTGTACCCAGCATGTCAGGGGCCTGTCCACATCTCTCCAGCCTCCAGTCTCCGGCTCTCGAGCCTCTGGCTCTCAAGCTCCAATGTTGACTAGCTCGGACATGATTGACGGCATTGATTGATCGGCAACGGGTGGGGTGGGAAGGAGGCCCGAGATACGAACAATCATCTGGCCGGCTGGCTGATCATTGGCATGTCGATCAAATTAGCAATTAGATAAACAATCGAAACAATAACTATACACATACACAGACAGTAACAGTCCATCCAACGCCCCTCGATCAAGTTATGACTTTGTTATGAAATTAAATTGGCCAGTGCTTAAATTAAAATGTTTAGCCAGAACAGAAGGCTATTAATAGGTAGCTAAAGGCAGTATTTAGGTAAACTTTTGAGTACCCTTTTAACGTTTTTTGAGTCTTATAGATATTAAAGAATAAGTTAAATCCAATTTAAATATAATTAGTTTAAAAAATATAGCAAAGCAATTTAAAAAATAACTTCTTCTTCGTCAAATATCACCCAGAGGACCCAGATAATATTAATTCCAAAAACTTTAAATGGATATTTCTATGTGAAATTTCTTTAGGAAAATCAAAGTTTAAAAATATCATAACTAAGCTAAAAATACATTAATTTCAATTCGGAAAGCTGTCCTGTGCTAGTTTTTAATCGGGGAACAAATCTGCATACTAAATTTAAAAATTTTAAATTTGGCCAATTTTTGAAAATTTTAACGATGTAACCCCTTATAAAATTTTGAAAAAATTGTAAAAAAAAATTTTTTCTCGAATCATGGCTAGATCGACTAAGTTTTTAATGCTGATCAAGAATATATATGATTTATGGGGTCGGAAATGACTCCTTCACTGAGTTTTTAGCTTCTGACTGCAATGAAGGGTATAACAGACTTATGAAAAAATATTTTTAAACTTATAGAATATTTTAATAATTATGCAAATTCCAACTTGTTATTTAAGATATATTTTAGTGCTATTGCTTTGGTATCTCAATTTTAAATGAAAACTGAATCGAGCTTTATTCTATTCAACCGCAAAAAGTATGCTAACATCTTGGCAAACAAATCTCGCAGCTATATCATGATTGGAATAATTAAACTGAATATAAATATCTATATTTCCCTGACCAAGTAGGGCGTTTCCAGGTCGGTCTAAAACTCACACAGCAGGCACACTCAAGCAACAAATTTGCTGCGCGTGCGCAAGTGTCTTAGTTTTAGTTCAACTCGGTTCAGTGCACAAATATCGAAACTTAATCAATGTGCGCGCTTTTGGTGTATAGTGGCTTTAACTTTGGAGCTCGGATGCTGGTCTATCTGTATCACTTTTGATTTCAACGCCGCGGTGCAACTGCCACTGCCACTGCTGTTGTTGCTGCTGCTGCTGCTGCTGCTGTTGCTGAGCTATTTGCACTGTTGCAGTTGCAGTTGGTCGACGGCGGCGATGGCGGCACGTTTTTGTCAGGGTTGCCAGCGTGAGTTCATTTTAATTGCCAGCACATTCCGCGCTGTCCGCTCAGATACAGATACAGATGCAGATACATAGATACAGATACACTTTGGCCACTCAAATCTCACCACCAATAAGCAGTCTCAACTATGTAAGGAGCTTTGTAATGAACAGGAATGGAATTCCTGGCCAGCATACAATTTGATTGGTTTACCCCCAACATGCAGACCAAGAATCTCTCAAATCGTCAGCCATAATGACTTCAAATTAACCGGTCGAGTTGAGTTCATTAAGGTCCAAGTAGGATAACAACAGGATCTTAAAAAACGAATATAGTATAGACACCTAAAAACTATACCTTTCATACTTTAATTAACCTAAACCTAACTGAATCTAATCCAACCAGTTCTAGCTAGACCTATTCTAATAGTTTAATAGGGTTTAATCATTTGATTAATTTAGGGGGTTGGACTTTAAAGGCAACTATTAATAGATAATTGCATATTAATTTGCTTTGCCTGGTAGATTAATAGCACTTTATGGCCTGATATTACTTTGAGATCTAGTAACTAAACACTTTATGAGACTTTAAGAGGCTTAGAGGGAACTACACTGATAGTAGTGACTTGCCACTTTTATAATTGCACATACACATATACACCACAAAAAGTTGGCTGGCAACCGTCACTTCGTCTCGGGGATGCTTGAACTAGTTGGGAATTATAGGGCACGCGTGCGAGACTTTTCGACACAGATATATTTCTCAATAAATATTAAATAAAATTACATTTACTATTAAAAAAATAGTGTAATATTATGCGTTAGCCTTTTAAACTTGGGATAGGCCAGAGATATTTATGCTCCGATTTATCTCTGATATCTGGCTATATCCATAATTGATTGGCCATAGCTGGGTTTTTTTCTCGCTCTGTTTTTCTTTTTTGCTAACTCTGTCACATTTGGCGGCGAACAAATTAATTTCTGCGCCTACATGCACTAATTGACTCGCATATGGGCGTCTGTTTAATCTGTGGCGGCATTTAGTAATCCGCAAGAAAGACGACAGGCAGTCAAAACCAAGTCCAAAACTCAGTGATGACAAATAGGAAAGACTTGAAAGCCAAAAACTAAAGAGATATAATAATAAATTACCATTTAAAATAAACAAAAATAGTTGCAAATTGTTATGTGACAATAAAACCTATTCTGGATCATTTTTTGACCTAATTTAGTTAGATTTCCCTGAATATGAGATAAAATAATACCTTGGCCTGTGGGCCTGGTCATAATTCATATCACAAACTCTTCATCTTTTTGGGTCTGCCCACACAGGACGCTGACAAAAGACGCTGACAAAAACCCGAGACGCTTGACCCACAAAATGAATCCAAGACATCCCCCGCACCTGATCCAAGGGGCACGCACAGCCATGGAGGGCGTGGCAGGTCAGAGGGGACAGAGGGGAGTCACATGGCATCGAAGCAGATCAAGTGTATGCATGCTACACGTGAGAACATTCACACATGGACACCGGCACGCAGCTATGCAAAATGGTTAATTAGAAATCAATTGAAACGTATATGTGCTCGTAATTGGCCAACGCCTGCTAGCCGCCAACAGCAACTGAGAGCCGCCAACTGCCAACTGCGACCCCAATACGCCACCAATTGGATGTGGCATGCAAACTGCGACGAGAACCAGTTTGGCATCTGTCTCCCCCCTCAAGTCCGAGTCACAGTCCCAGCTGCAGGCCCCTGATGCCCCAGCTGTCCATGATGCCTCTGATGCCCCTGCTGTCCCTGCTGTCCCTCTTCCTGCTGTCATCATGGTCTCCTATCTATACACAGTCCAACTTCTAGAGACAAGACTCCACAAGGGGTTGTCTGTAATATTTGTAATGATACTTTATACTGTTTATAATTATACTCAATTATTAAATAGATTTTACTTTAATGGAAGTTCTACTGTATTTCTGTGTGGAACTTTGGAACGCTCGATCCAGTGCGATCTCTCACTCTCCTCCCCTCCTCTTCAGAGCTTTATCGAAGTATTAGAATTGCTATTTGTTGATTTTTCAAATGCCAGAAAAGCCTTCTGTCTATCTGCCGACCAATCGCCACTTGAGTGCAAATGAAGTGGTAGAGATTCATTCACAAAGTGCCGATTACTCGCGAAAAAGAGGTCTTACATAAGTGAGAGATAAAGCCAGAGATTTGACTGGAAGCTACCTTTGGGGAGGTGGTTTTTGGAGAGCTATAAGAAGAGCTATACAACTTTAAAACCAAGTTATATCAAATCAAGTTTGAATGAAGATTTTAAGGGATTAAAAGCACTATTGTTTACAGGCTCTTCAACTACCTCTTGGTATTAAATTCTTTGCCTCTTAAGATCCTCTTGGATATTATTTGAATACAAAAATCATTCCATTTTTTCTCTGGCAATAATCAAAGGTTAACAACACAAGTAAGTTTTTATTTTGTTATTCACCTCCCCCGCCGAGTAAATGTTTCAATGGCACTTCCTACTTGTTCCCCACTTGTCGCCGTGTTGTTAAGCAATTTAACGCGCTGACATAAGGTTAGAAGGCCGAGTCGAGTCGAGTCGAGTCGAGTCTTTGGCCACCTCTTTGTGCCTTATCACCTGCCGCCAGCTTGTGCGGGTCTGAGGTTGCCCCCGCAGCCAAGTCAATGCACAATTTGCATGCATGTCACGTTCCCTGCAACGATGACGGCTTCGTCACCTGGCCCAGGCCACTGTCACTTGGCCAACGAGAGCGGCTAAAAATGTGTATATTTCAAGCTGCAAATGATACACAAAACAATGGGGTAGGAAAACATACAAAAGTTAAGCGAAGGACAAATACTCTATCCTTAAAACAGGTGTTAAATACAAAACAACTGGTGATTAAGTCCAACAATAGTTAGTTCTACATAATGAAATTTGTATTTTTCTTAGACATTCCTTTCCCGAAACTTTAGCATTGACACCACTCATTAAGCAATACATTTTCTTTTCTTTGTCAAATTACAAACTTTTCCATTTACCCATCATCATCATCATCATCTGTCAAGACACATCACTATTGGTTATAGCTTCTGTTTCTGTTTTTGTTTCTCTTTTTGTTGTGTTTTTTTTTTATAAAAAATAAATCACCAGCAGAGCTCACAGCTCGTGAGCAAAATATATATTTAAACCGCAACAAAACAATAATTGGAAACGAAAATGTTGAAAGTCAATTAAAGAGCTTTGACCATGTATTTGTCTGTGCGCTAAGTGAGTTGAATTCTTAGACTCTGGCGCCGCAGTGAATTACGATTTCTGAGAATGCGCCATAATCGAAAAAAAAAAAAATATATATATATATATATATATGTATATAAAAAAAAAAAAAAAAAAAAAAAACAAATGCCTCGATATTGGGAAATGCAGGGGGAGTTATCTATAAAGCTATTGAGATGACGACGCAGCCAAGGGAGCGCCGAGAGGGGAGCGAGCATAAAAGTTGCAATTACATTTTGCCTTTCAAACCAAACGATGATGAATATAATGAAGTTGTTGTGGATGCACTGAGAAAATGTATATACGAAATTTATATACCCTTGCTAAGAAAATCGGTCATAGCTCAGCCAAACAAGCATGAATTTCAAATTGGAAAGCTTTCCTGTGCTAGTTTTCATAAGGTTAATAAATCTGCATACTCAATTTAAAATTGTAAACAATTAAATTTTTTTCTAATTTTTTCAAATTTCAACGATGTAACCCCTTATAAAATTTTGAAAAAATTTAAAAAAAATGTTTCCCCTCCGAAGATAGCTAGATCGATTCGGCTTTTAATGCTGATCAAGAATATTTATGATTTATAGGGTCGGAAATGACTGCATCACAGCGTTACAAGCTTCTGACTAAAATTGTAATACCCTGCAATTAGGCAAAAATACAAATGAATCTTTATAAACTTGCTCTGTAAACTATATTTTTTTTAGTGTGGCTTTGCTGGTTGCTTCATGTAAGTTTGCCTGCCTGTTGTCGTTGTTGCAAACAACGCAAGTTTTTGTAAATTTGCAGCGCGTACCGCACCAGCACCAGCACCAGCACCAGCACCAGCAGCACCAGCAGCAGCAGCAGCAGCAACAACAAGAACTGCAACAGCCACAGCTACGAGAATGTGGTCAAAGTTCGTTGAACCATTAGAATGCACTTTGCCTTTGCCGGAGCGAGAGAGAGATAGATGCTGAAGATGATGCAGCCGATGATATGGATATATAGGGCTCATATGCGTGTGCCTGATGAGATTGCACCGGCAAAAATTGATGAAACCAAGCGATATTTATATGTATGTTTATATGGAAGATCTCAGTCTCTTTAGACTATATATCCCAGTAAATACTAGATGTTTCAGCACTATGAAGATTGACCAATTTAAGACCTTACAATTCATTGTTGTTAAATTGAGAATCGTTGCGAATTCTGCATTGTTTTATAATAATCTGTGAGAGCGGCACATGTTTGGCCATACAACCCATACCCCCCACTAGTATCCTTGAACTCTATAGAGAAACGCGCCTTTGGCGACCTTTTTTCGCAAACAATAAGTGAAATATTTATGCACTTGTGAGCACACACCAACACAAACACCAACACAAACACCAACACAAACACCAACACAAACACCAACAGCAGCCGCAGAAAGTGCATGTGAAGGGCCCCCTCACCAGCCTGAGTCCGGGGGCTTTTGTTCGTGTGAAAATTGCTTAAGCGACGCCGAAGGTCGAGGAGGCCAATGCACCAAGTGTTATTACCAATAACAATACGATGTGGCATTAAAGCGCACAGGGCCACTGGAGAAACACGTAGAGAGTGCAGAAGCTGAGGCAAGGCAAAGCCCAGTGGAGCATCCTCCCAGAGCGAGAGATCATCATTGGCATGGAGCCGTGAAGACCATTTAAAAATAACAAAATCAAACGAGCCCCATGATTTCACAGAGACAACATGTCGCATGTCTCGCTACTCCAAACCCATCTCTCTGCCCAGCCTCTTCTTTCCCTTTTTCGGATTTGTGCGGAGGCACAGACAAGATAATATATATATATATATATATACATAAAAAAAATCAAAACAATCTGCGGGAGAACACTGAAAAACATGTGTCAGCTGCACCAGCTTTCATTAACTATTACCGGCGGCTGTACACAGTGTGTGTGTTTCGCCCTAAGACGAAAAAGTATTTATAGAAGGCACTGGTCTTGGTTGGATTTATAATTTGTACAAATTTGAACAAAATTATGGTGTCTTTATCCTTCTAAGTACTATAAAGACCATTGAGAACTGTCCATTCTTAGTCACAAATTATTATGTGCGTAATTTTGTGCAAGGCAAGGTGGACTTCGTCACAGACTTCTTATCTTGTTAGGAGCTTCTTTTATGATAAAAATGATAATGTTGAGGTTTGTAAAATGAATTAAACCATAAAAGTTGGCGCTTTTACATTTTATTAATTACTAAACCCACATTAACGTCATAAAATAGAGAAGATTGATAAAGTATTATTGATTCATGAGTTCAGTCTGCATGAATTTAGCAAAAAGTCACGTCAAGGTCTTTGGATTCCTTAAAATATTGTCGTGGGGACTGCACGGGAAATACTAAATAGCAACTGGATGAATGAACGATAAGTTCAAGTCGTGGTTAATTTAAATATTATATTAAATATTAATGCCAGAGACAAACATGAACAAGAAATATAAATCGGTGTTTCCAACTGATAAGGCTGCTAAGTATTTCTTTTTATTTATTTGTGTGGTACATTTTGAGTACATCTTGAGATTTTAACATTAGTTTGTTAAAAATTATATTTTAAATCAGAAACCATTATTTTAAAGGCAATAAGATAAATATTCAAAGGAGAACTTATTTATATGCAAAAATTACTCATACGTCACGTATGCCAAATGGAATTATTATTATTATTATTATTATTATTTATTATGTTAAAATGCAGTATCTCACACGAGCGTTAAAATAATTTGGCAAGTTAATTTTTTTTTTTTTTTTTTTGTTAAAATATAAACAACAACGAATATATGTTTATAAATTGGAAAAATAGATCTCAAGTCCGATAGAAATTGGCGATTGCGAAACTGAATAACTAATAAGCTCTTTGTAATACAATAATTGCATTCCACTTAGTACAGAAACAATTAAACAAAGCAAGCAAATTGTTTACTTATTTAAGTTTGTTTGGTAATTATTAATTTCGTAATTAATGCAAACTGTATCTTTTCTTTTCCCTATCTTCGTAAAGTACTCGGATGAGTATTTTGATTAATTTGGGTAATATTATTCAGTTGTGGCATATTATTATTAATAATATAATTATTATTATTATTTAATAACAAGAATTATTGAACTTGTAAAAAAGGGAGAAATAATAGAAGAACTTACGATTGAATACGAAAAGGCGTTTGTTTTTCCTGTTCCTTTCCTTGTTGCGTTTGTTGTTTTTGTTGCTGTTGCTGTCGCCGCTGCAGCCTCAAGATGCGTAGATGACTGCCGCATAGAAGGATAAACAGCCAGAGAGAGAGAGGAAGAGAGAAAAAGAGAAGAGTTTGAATGGAGCAACGCGGAGAAGTCGAAGTTAACCCTAATTAAATGTTTGGCTTTTGATTAAGCAAGAATTGTGTGTGCGGCACCACCACGCGTGGGGCAAGTGCAGTCAATACACACGGACACACACTCTCACAGACAATCACTCACACTCACACACACAGATGCACATGCACTTGCTGACTGGTTTTCTTTTCTTTGGCGTTTCTTTTGGGCCTTTTCTCTGTGTACCTCTGCTCCCCTATTTCGGTTATCTAACTTGAAGGGACAGAGAGAAAGAGACACAGGTGACATTTCCAAACTTGAGGAAGTGGAGGAAGCAACTGCGAAACGGCTGCCAATCCCGTTATTGATTTTCTGCGGCAGCTTGTTGTTGTTGCGGCTGTTGCAAAGTCAAAAACGAAAACAACAACAGAAAAAAAACTCAAAAAAAAGGCGTGTGGCAAAGAGTCAAGAGGAGACGAGAAGCAAAGCCAAAGGCAAACGTCGTCTAAGCGCATCTATAGACAACACTAACACACACACAGAGACACAGAGGCACGCACGAAGAGCGCGGAGGAAAGAACCGAAAAACGAGTTAAGACGCAGACAATGCAGATAAAGTCAGCAGCAGCAGCAGCCGCAACAACATGGCCCAGAACAACAATAACTGTAAGCAGCGACAGCGGCCAGCACACATTCGCTTTCTTCGACTGCCACTGCACTTTAGAGGGAAAATCTTTATTTCTTTACGTTTTCATTTACTGGAGTCGCCTCCGTCTCCTCGGCTTTTCTTTAATTGCGCGCGCGCATTTCGCAAATCGAAAAAGGAAAACAAACGGGTAACGGCAGAAACGACAGCGACGAGCACAGAAATCTCTTTCTTTAATATATTATAAAATCAAAACAAAACTGGGTGGCACCGAAAAAAAATTATAACAACCGGACTGCGCTTCGCTTCGCGTTTTTTTTTCTTTCGGTTTCTTAACACCTTTCCGACGCGACAACAACTTCACTTCTGCTTTCTTTCGGTTTGTTTGGCTTTTCGGTAGGGTTGTTGAATATATCAAAACATCAATATATCGATAGACTTATATCGCGATATTTTGTTTGCCCAAATATCGATGTGGCGCAATTTGTATTTCTTATATATTTTAATATTATCAATGATGGTATCAGTGTTTTGAAAAACTTGCTGTTATATAAAATGCTACATCTTATACGTCTAGATAACAGTTTTACACTTTTACAGATGTATGGGCAAGTATTCTCGATACGATATTTTTTTGAATATCCGACATCCCTATTGTCCAGCCAGTGCCAGAAGGGCTGCCAACTCTTAAAAAGCTATGTTTGTGATGCCAGAATGTCCGAAACCTGCCAGCTTTTTATCGATAACGAAGTATGGACAGGGATTTTATTACCCCGTTAAATCTGGCTTTTTCAAAGAAAGAAATAGCGCGGTAATTAAAAATAACGAATTTTTCTATCTAATTAATAATCGATAAAAGCACCACTCTCAATGCTGCCCAACAATTGGGGGCTGCTAGCTTTTCGAGGGCTTCGAAAGCTGTGCGTAGGTGGTGTTCCCCGCCGACGGCCCACTGGCTGCCACCCCATCAGATGGTCACCTTGGCCGCTGTTGGTGCTTGATGTCTTCGCCCAGCTGTCTTTCGCGGGGCTTTTCTGCTAGCAAAAAGCTGCGTGCGTCGGTCGGTCGTGTTGTCATAGTTATGTGTACGCATTTGTTGTTGCAAAAGCTCCAGCAGCAGCAGCTCCGTGGGAGCAATTGATTCGCCGTGGATTCTTTAATAAAAACAAATTGCCAGCCGCAACTGACAGAGCGTAGAAGCAGCAACTATAACCAGGCAACTTGGCTGCAGTGCGTCCGCCGCCCGTCGTCCGGAAGGCAGTGAAATTAGAGTGAAAGCACAGAAAACACAAGAAGCAACGGAAGCAGCAGCAGCAGCAGTAGCGATGTCGACGGAGAGCAACACACCCGTGGATCCGAGGGTCCAGGTAAGCTGCTTCCCACACATCCACGACTGACAACTTATCCTGCTACTGTCCTGCCCAGATCGAGCTGGAGAAGCTGAACTCGGCCACTGACAACATCAATCGCTACGAGGTGGAGCTCGATGTGAGTGCCAGTTATTGATTTTTCCCCCCAAAACAAAAAAGAAAGAAATAAGTGAACCCTCTGACCCGATTTATCCCCAAAATGTTTTCAATTTCCCAAGGAGGCCAAGTGTGAATTCAAACGTCTGCTCGCGGAGAGTGTGGTGCGGATCAAGACCGCTGCCCATAAGCTGGGCAACTCGATAGATGCCGCCAAGCCCTATTACGAGTCCCGCATCTATGCCGCCCAACTGGCCAAGGAGACACAGCAGGCAGCCGCCAACCATGAGAAGGCCAAGTCCATCCATGCCGCGGCCAAGGAGATGGTCTATCTGGCCGAGCAGGGTCTCGGCGAGAAATCCACACTGGACACCGCCTGCCAGGAGATGCTCAGCCATGCCGCCAGCAAGGTGAACCAGTCCCAGCTGGAGGTCACCGATACCCGCAACGCTCTCAAGATGTGCCAGCTGAAGCTCGAGGTGGCCAATAATCGGGTCGGCAAGCTGCAGGGACAGCTTAAGCAGGCGCTCCGTGCCTCCAGGTATATTAATGAACGAGATCGAAGAATATATTTTTGGGGAATCCAAGCAGGAAGATAATGTTAGTGTACTTATTTAATAAAGGAGAAATAGGTTTCGATTAAAGCTAGTCAATTGTTCGTCTGAGTCTGTCTGTCTGCATACAAAACTGCATTCCAGAGTATTCAAAACATCATTCACCATTAATGATTTATATAACTTCCTTGTTTTTCAATATATATATCTAAGATTATGTTATTTGGGTACAATATTTGAATTTATATATTAAAAAGGATAGTTTTTCCCTTAATTAACAACGCCAAGAGGAAATTCCCCTCTACAGACTCAAAGGAAATCGTATTAACTTTAACTTTAAACTTAAGCTTAACTATATTACTATATCCCTTCGGATTTGAGCCGAAGTTACGTTTTCCCCCGTTCCGGCTTTCATTTGATAATTAACTTTTAAGTTTTCTTATTTTATCCTGATTTGTAAATGCTTTTTATATAATTACATTTATATATTTTCGGCTCTTCTTTTCTTTTCCGTTTTCTTTCTTTTCTTCTTTTTATAGATTGCAGCTCAAGCGCAATTTACTTTTGTTGAGATATTTTAGCATTATGCACGCCTTGTATTGTACCCTCTGTTCGTGAGTATCGCTCACTGTGTTAATGCCACCTGTGCAGAGCACTAATCCGGGGGAATCCCCCTATCGATACCACAGGCCGTACTACGAGACGCGGGCAAACTACAATGGACTGCTAAAAGCCCAGAAGACGCGGGTGAACGAGCTGGAGGCAAAGGTCAGTGCAGCGAAGCTCACCTACAACGAGGCACTAAAGAATTTAGAGCAAATCTCCGAGGATATTCACCGGCAGCGACAGCAGCGCAACAATCTACTCAACTACGAGGCCATGCTGCGCCAGGTGGACGCTGTGGATGCTCTGACAGCGGGCGAGGTGGCGCCAAAGCAGCAGCAGCCGGAGATGGAGCCAGAAGAATTGGGGCCCGAGGAGCAGTACCTGCAGATGCCCGAGCGGCTGGGTCATGAGTGTCCGCACCTGCTTACCGATTTTGAGGCTGTGCTCACCTTCCCGCAGAAGCTGGCCGGTGGCATGCACAAGTCGGCCAGCACCAGTGCCGCGGATGGGGAGTCCGGATTGGGACCACTGGGACTGCATGCTCCGTACGACCTGAAGTCGGGCAGCGGCGGCTCATTGGGGTCTGGGTCCGCTTCTGCATCTGCCTCCGCATCCGCCTCCGTATCGGCCTCCTCTGCCTTTGCCTCCGCCGCTGGAGCACCGGCGGACAATGACATCGAGCAGTGGACGGAAATCCGGCTGTCGCATTCGGATAGCACCAGCTCCAGCTACTCAAACCAGTCGCTGCTGGAGCAACATGGCCTGGAGAGTGCGGGCAGTGCTGGCGGTGGCCTGGGGCTGGGCCTGGGACGGAACCAGCTGGACGCCGATGCCCAGTCGCAGCACTCGACCTCGTCGTCGGACGAACCAAAGCGCAAAGTTACCTGCACGACGATATTCCAGGACGACAGTAGCGCTTCCAGTGGGGCCGGCAGCGGTGGCCAACAGATGAGCCGTAAGCAAAGCCTCAGCCAGTGGCTGTCCCGCTCGAACAGCTTCAAGGGCAGTGGCCGAAGGCAGAGCCTGGATCTGCTAATCGATGCCGGGGACAAGGTGAAGGATGTGTTCAGCTACGGCTTCCAGAAGGTGGGACGCAGCCTGGAGCGACGCAACAGTGAATCGGAGATGGCCGGCGATAATGCCAGCGGGGCCGAGGAGGAGGCCCTGCTCACCACGCACACGGAGGTGACGTCGGCCTCCAGTGCCTCCGCCTCCTCCTCCTCCGGGCCCGGTGACTTTTTCCTCTTCAGCAGGTCAGTAGATGGTGATAAGGCGAGCGGTAGCAGTAGCAGCAGTGGCGGCGGAGGTCGCAGCCTGCTCAATTCGCTGCAGAGCCGCCTGACCAAGCTCATTTGAATCCGAAACCGAATCCGAATCCGAAACCCCCGAAAACTCTGCGACTCTTGAATTTAGATCCAGCGCAAAACTAAAAAAAAAAAACTCTAAAAACGCACTCATCTATCCACCAACCAACAATAACAACAACCTACAACATCAACAACAACCTACAACAGCAACAAATAACTGCAAAATTTTAATAATTCTATTTGATATCAAAAATTGGCTGCTTTGATTTGGTCTCTGCTTTTGCTACTTTCAATATTCTCACATTATAACAAAAGAAATATATATATATACATATAGTATATATATTCTACTAACTGCAAGAACAACAATAACAACAACAACTACTGCAACAACAGCAATTACAACAACAACCATTACAGCACGAACCGCACACTCGCTTAAAAAAACCACAATCAAAAAACCGAAAATTCTGTATGTACTGCTCAAAATGCCAAAAACGAAATCCAAAAATCGAGAACTATATATCTGTTATTTTGCCCCCAATTTGTGTTTTTTGTTTTTGCCCGCTACTTAATATTTAATACCAATACTTATTCTCGCTAGTACAACATTGCTATCCCACTCTCAACCAAGTCCACCTTCACCTTCGCTCTCATTCCATTTCAAAATTGAATGCGACCTCTGTGTGTGTTTTGATAATTCAAATCTAGATAATACTCCTTCGGATTTTTCAAGGCGATTTTAAAATATACGATTAAAAGCAAGATATTCTTATAAGTTTTTCAAGCTTTAATTAATCTAAGACCATAAACCAATTAATAGACATGTTGTCCGTCTGTTTTAGCCAGTTAGATTTTATATTATAAAAGCTTTTTAATTTCTCTTGTTCACTTTGTTCTCCAGTCTTCACTTTCTGTACTCTCTTTTGTTGTGCACTTGTATTCACTTCCTTCTATTGATAAACTTGTAAAACTTATTCTTTTTTGTTAACTTTGCTGTTGACGTTGTTCACTTTCTTGGACTGACAAATATTTTATATGCTTTTGAACCACATTTTTTAAGATGAGATATTATGGCGAACTTTTAAAAATTTAACTGATCTACAAGGGTATTCCAGCTTCGGCCTCCGAAGCTAATCCAATTTTCTTGTTTGATATGAGTGTATGTGTAATAATTTTAAAATCTCTTCCTTTAAAAACAAAATGTACTCGGATATTTATATTATTACCATTATTAATCTTATTAGTCAATTTTAATGAATAATGAACGCTTAAAGGTAAATATCTGAGTACCAAGTCCCTTATTTAAATGGCTTATTTACAAAAACTCAATGGTTTTATCGCAATAGTTCGTTTGTAATTGTGCCCATTGCTTTATCAATCGCTTTTGCTCATATACATATATATATATATATATATCGGTTATCTGTCGTGTCCTGTTCAAATGTGATTAAAGTTTCAGATTCATAAATATTTAATAATGATCAACACACAATTTACAGATCTTCAGAGCCTAAAGAGCTGCTGTCCGATGAGCAGGTTGAGAATTTACTCTTAAATCACACGGTGGATGAGCACGGTGCCATTATTGTGGAAGAACTCAAGTCGCCAACAACAACAAAAAGCATGTATCACACACACCAACAACAACATCAACAACAAAAGCAACAGCAGCAGCAACAACAACAACAAAAGCAACAGCAACACAGCAACCATCAGGCGCTTAACGTTGTGGGAGCCCTACTATTTTGAAACGAACGATACTGATCCTCTAATCCTTTGTAGCCTTTCTAGACACATACACACAAAGCGCACTAAAAACCACATATATATAAATGTACATATACATATGTAGTGATGGGGGGAGTAGTAGTAAATAGTTCACTTGTTCAGTCACTTGCTTACCTTCAGAGGTCCTCACTCACTTTTAAGTATCGTTGCTCAATTGCTCGATAGGGCAAAATTAAGTGAGACACAGAGGGAGCAACAGAATGATCAACTGAGTGACCAACTGAGTGAACAATTCAGTAAACAACTCGAAAAGCTTACTAAAAACTAAGTAACTGACTTGTTCACCAAAGTTAGTGCTCTCAACCCACACTATATCCAAATATTGACCGCTTTCACTCTATTATTCAATGATCAAATCCATCATCAAAAGAAGGAAAGGATTTCTCAAGCCCTATATATATTACTATATCAGTTCTTAAAAGGCTTGAGGAATTTTTAGGAATTTCAGATGCTTTCTTAAGCCTTAACTTAACGTGCTAATAATTGTCAATATCTAAATTAACATATGTTTTCAATGAAAAAGAGCTTAATATTATTATTTGTTGCCTCTGTACCTAAAAGAAAATCCAACTCCCATCACTGCTTATGTGTATAAAACAATGTGAATTATGGCAAAATTTTACTCCATGAGTACTTTGGGCAAAAACAATTAATAATTAGTAAAAAAAAAAGAGAAAAAAGCGTAGCGTACATATCATTCGAGACATCAAACAGCAGTAATATTTTACACACACCTAGCAAGGAAACTATCTACATATGTTCTAATCCTATTTAAAACGAAAAAACCAAATAAGAAACAACAAAAAAATGTGCAATAATTTAGTTGATTTAGTTACAAATACATAGGAATTAAGAGAGTTACATTTTATGCTGTTTACAAAAAGCAAGAATAACTAAAAGCTAGTCAAGATACAAAATCAGTTTAATAGTTTTTAGTCCCTGCGTATTTAGCAAAACATTCTGCAAAAAAGTGGATATAGAAACCCGGAAAATACATAAGATTGTACAAATAATGTTAAATGGTGTTAATGATGTGCGCAGGCGGCGATTTGAGGGGAGGTGGTGGCCTGTAAGTACTTTAATAATAACTAACTACGATAACTTTTAAAAGGATATAAGCAAACTTAACGATTCTCTGCTCAAACCCCCTCTAATCGCCTTCTGCGTCCGCCACTAAATGTTAAATAAATACATACATATTGATACCTGCATTAAAATTATCTGAAGAGTATTCTCCAAAAGAATTTTGTTTTAATTTCAAAAGCTGGGAACAATTAATAGGAGATTTAGGATGTCGTGAAATATATATTTTAACTATATTCAATTTTATTAAGCAAAAGTTTCGAATACGGCAAGAGTTTCTAATATTATTTATTAACTTTTTTCATTTAAGTAATGTCTGTTCAGAATTTAGAATTGTTTATTAGTTTATTACCAAGATATTTCTTAGTTAGACTTCTGTATCATTATATTTAAATTCTTTTTTATAAGGCAATAACAAAACCTGCTTAATTATTATTTGAAATAACGTCTAGAAAGTTTTCAGTATTTTCAACTAGACAGGCATAGACAATTTGGTATATTTGGTTTGTAGCTTTCACAAATCCAAGCATCTGGCATCACTGGCCGACCGACATACTGGCAACACAATCGTTTTCATTTGCTCGGCGGAGGAAGTTCTATTGTTTGTTGCGTTTTTATTTAATTGCCAGCCGCAATGCAGGACCAAACTAAGTCCGAGATGAAGCCCATACGCAAGGAGATCCTGAATCCGGGCAATGCCTACATCGAGCTCAAGCCTGGCACCCGGGTAAGTGCCTGCAGGTGCAGCTGTTGCATCCGCAGGGAAACCCGAAGAGACCCAAACCGCAACATCTGCAGCAGGGACAGTGGAACCAGGCCAAGGCCATCCGAGTGGGCGAGTTGGGTGGTGGTAGACTAATTGCCGCACTCTGGTTTCTTCTGGTTTGTCTTCCAGGTGAAGTTCCACTTTCAGACGCGCAGGGCCGGAAACAGCCGCATCATTGACGACAGCCGCAAAATGGGGAAGCCCATGGAGTTGGTGCTGGGCAAGAAGTTCAAGCTGGAGGTCTGGGAGGTGGTAGTGCAGCAGATGTCGCTCAACGAGGTGGCCAAATTCACCGTGCACAAGTCGGTGAGTGTATGCTTGGACGTCACAGGCCACAGGGGTGCTTGATTGACCCAATTTTCCGGACATTTCACAGCTCTGCGCCCAGTATCCGTTCATATCGAAGACACTGCGGGATATCGGCAAGAAGCCCGAGGAGCGGCGTCACTGCTGCGGCATGACCTTGCAGAATGAGGGCATCGGCTATCCTGATCTGGACGAGCTGCTGCAAAATCCCGCCGAGCTGGAGTTTATCATCGAGCTGACATCCATCGAACTGCCCGAGCAGTATGAGAAGGAACGCTGGCAGATGTCCGACGATGAGAAGATGCTGGCCACAAGCACTCTACGTGAGCGTGGTAATAACTTTTACAAGGCCAGACGGTTTTCGGAGGCAGAGACATGCTATCGCGAGGCAGTGGGTCTTGTCGAACAGCTAATGCTCAAGGAGAAGCCACACGACGACGAGTGGCAGGAGCTGGCGGCCATTAAGACGCCGCTGTTGCTGAACTACGCGCAGTGTAGGCTGATCGCAGGAGACTTCTATGCCGTAATCGAACACTGCAACGAGGTTCTCAATCTGGATCCGCGCAACGTCAAGGCTTTGTTTCGACGAGCCAAGGCCCATGCTGGGGCGTGGAATCCGATGCAGGCGCGACGTGACTTTATCGACGCTTTGGCCCTGGACGCCACACTGAAGGCGACAGTGGCCAAGGAGTTGAAGCTAATTGAGGAACAGCAGCATGCCCGCAACGTCCAGGACCGCATCCACATGCAGAAGCTGTTCTAGAACATAAGTTCCGTCAACGTCCTGCTCATGCTGCTGGTATATTGGAGCAGCTACCTGCAGCGCTAGCAGTACCTGTCTCTGCCCCCACTCCTGTCGCTGGCCGTCACCCTCGCCCATTGCCTGGTGCTACTCTGCTCACTGGCTAATCTCATTCTCTGCGGCTGGACACTCAGAAAGCTGGTGCGAGCGATGCAACGACGACGACGGGCCTGCTGGTGACAAAAACAATCAACTAACGGCAGCCGATTGTTCCATCGCCGCCTTCATTACACTGTGAGAGATGCATTTCGGAACACTACTCATCATTCTGCGCAACGGTTTTCCCTCGAACAAATAAATCACTCATCCCGAGTCGTCATAGTCTAAGTAGTAGAAGATAGGGGCTGGATGCCTCCATACTAATCAGTTGTATGTGTGTATATTAAATGTAAGATGTTGTTCACGTAGCGTTAACCAAAACAGAAACAAACATAGATGAATATGTGTTGTCCATAGTCTCTAGTAAGTATAAATATCCTGTATGCCATATTCAACCCTCCCCGTAGCTAGACTTGACTTTAAGATCTAGAAGGATTTTGTTGTAAGGTGTAATAAATGTGCTTTTGGTGCTGTCTATTTGTTAAACATGGTCGGAGATTTCACTGAATTATATGTATGTGTATAGTGGCGTTGGCAACCAGAGGACTTGACGGCTTTGAGTCTAAGAAACCGCATTTCCTGTTTCTCAACAGATAACTCTGTTTATTATCTAATTTGTTGGTGTGCGGTTTCAGGTTCCAAGTTGAGATATAACGCACTTTCAAAAACAACTTTCATAGGAAAAGACCGATATGTCGAAAAAACAACGTTTTAGCTTCCATAATATAATATTAAGTAGGATTTACTAATTAAAAATCACGATTAAGTGGCATTGTTAACACGAATATTATACACAATAATAAATACACGAAGGATTACGGACTAAGAAAATCTTTGGAGACGGCTCATCCTCCATAATCCTGGAGGATGCCCTACAGACGCCACAGGCGACTGCTGTTGCCACCGGTGGCGCCCTCCGCCTCGCCACGCAGCTTGTTGTCATCGGTTCGCCAGATAAACGGCTCCAAACGATCCTCGTCGTCCAGGAAGTTATTTATGGCCTCCAGACTTGCGATATTCTCGTGCAGCAGCGAGTTACAGCGGCTCAGCTGATGGGAGACACTGCGTATCTTGGCAAACTGTTCGGCATACGAGGCGTATGTCTTCTGCATGTCAACGAAGCCGGCGAAGAGCGTTGTTATTGAGTTGCTTACCACCTTGGTGCGCTCCACCAAGTGATTTTGTTCGCTGGCCACGTAGCTGGCGCACAGATTCAGGTGCGTCTGCATGCGGGTGCATATGTTGATGAGGTGCTGCGAGTGCAGGCGCTCGAGTATCTCGGCATCACGTGTGTACGTGGCCGAGGTGATCGACTCGCGCAGTACGGGCAGGAATTGCGGAATGTTACGTAGCCGGGCCAAGTCTATGTCCACATCCTCGCCAGCATCGGTGGCTCCCGGACGCACAATCACAATGTTGTGGCTTGAGGCCGTCGACTGTGGCCGCTTCGGTTTCACGGTGGTGGTGAATCCGCCCGGATGTGACTTGCGGGCCGCCGCCCGGCTGGCACTGCTCTGCTGCAGCATGTGCGCCGGCTTGCTGCGTATCTTGGGCGAGTCGCCGATGGGTCGGTCCGTGTAGGAGACGTACGGCAGGTCGGAGCACACGCTTAGCGGGGGTGACGGCGGTCTGCTCAGCTCGGAGCCGCCAGGCGAGGCTGCTTCAGCTATGATCTGCTTGCTGGCTATCACAATGCTAGCTGGGCCACCACCAATCCCGCTGGGCATCATCTGATGCGGCTGCTGGTGCTGCTGCTGACGGTGACCCACTCCACGGCGCTTGTTGGCTGCGGCCGTTGCTGCAGCGGCCGCCAGGGCCATCGAGCTGCCATCAGCGGCAAGGCCATCCGCTCCAGGCGGATTGCGTCCCTCGAAGATCTCGTGGCCATCGGCCTCAGCCCGCTGCTGGGAATGCTCGGCGCCCATTTATCGATCCGGGCGTGTTTTCCACTTTGTTTAAAGCTTACTGCAACGCATTTTCGCACTCGCCAATGTTGCCAGATGGAAATTAGGCTTTTGCACTAAAAAATCTCAAACAGTTGGCTTGACAATGCTAAAAGTTGGTATTTTAATAGAAATAATCTGGCAGCGCTGTAAAGAAGACCGCGTTAATTTTAAGCTTTTAAAGAAAATAACTCAATATGATTTTGGAAATTAAATAAAACCTTTATATTTAGTTATGTAGCTAAACATAGAGCGGAAATAGTATGCAATTTAGCCACCATTAGCTTTTTAAACTGATCGACAGTTGACACATGGAATGGTTATTGGAAGACAATTGGAAAAGCTTCCACTCATTTGCTGGTTTTGCACTGAGCAAAAAGAAAACTTGTTGTTTAACTTGTATTAACACAACATTAGGAAGGTTTAGAGTAATTTTTTTTATAGTATTTGCCTATAATATAATATAATCAATTTGGATTAGATGTTTTATAGTTCATCAAATTTTTAAGCTCTACAAATCTCTAGTCTAGTTGTTATAAGAGTGTTGATTGTACAGTTATGGTAATTTTTTCTAGTGTAAAGAGAATGCAGGAAAAAAGTGCGAGAAAGAGAATTAGAAAATGAGAGAGCGTCAAACAGCGAGCGATAAGCGATAAGCCGGAAAGTGTTCTGTTCGGTGTTCTCTTGCGATTGTTTTCCGCCTGCTTTTGTTTTGATTCTCCACCAGCATTGTTGTTCCTGTTTGAGGGGGGATCTGCGCCGCCCCGCCCCGCTTTGAGGTGCTAATTCAGTGTCGGGTTCGGAATTCGGTTACGGTCTCGCCGCATCAGGCTTGTGTTTTTAGTTTAGTTTCGTCAGCTCATTTAGCGGGTAGCCCCCCAATAACTACACCTTTCTTTGCGCGCAGCAGATCGGTAGATCTTATCTAAGGAGCAGTATGGAGGCCGGTAGCAGCAGCAGTAGGGTAAGCAATCTAATCGGAGTCTTCGAACTCTTCCATAGAATCCAAGCACACCCCTGCATCCACACCTATACCTTCTATAAACATTCCATTATAATATTTGGATCCATATACGATATGGAATGTAATTAAGGTATTTAGTGCTCTACCTTTTCTACTGATAATTAAATCTGTATAAATCAGAAATAAATGGAAGTAATCGTTATTTGTTAATCGATTTGAAATTGATTTTTCTATACAAAAACAAACTTTGATTATTTCTAATGAAATCCAAGCATTAAATTATCATATTAATGGAAACACACATAAATTATTTGTGTATATATGACTTTCTTGTAATGAAAAGCTTAAAGTTTATTACTTTCTTTTTGTATTTGTTGTTTGTCAATGTGGCAAAGCGTTAAAAAAAGAGAGGGGCAGTCCGGCATATAAAATATTTTCTAAACATTATGACTCAACTAGAACTCGTAAAAATTGACTCAATAGTTTTGATGATATCACTTCTCAGCCAACAACGAATTCCGCCTGATTTTAATATTAGGCACAGTTTCAGTTTCTCATCATATAAAATATTGAAAATTATATTTAAAGTCTCTAGAATTTGCATATTTAAGGTTTACTTGCAGGCATCTCATACCTAAACAGCGAATTGTTGCTAAAAGTCATAAATTTAGATGTCCATTATTTTCTTATTACAAAATAATTAAATATGGAAAATAATAAAAAGAAAAACGAGCAAATAAACACACTCGGTGATGTCGAAATACATAATATACCCATGCAGCTTAAAATTGAATTATTCGAACAGAAAAATTATCATAACTATGCTAAAAATGCATCAATTTCAATTCGGAAAGCTGTTCAGTGCTAGTTTTTTTCAGGTTGATTAATCTGTATACTTTATTTAACATTTAAAACAATTTCAAATTTTTGTCAATTTTTGAACATTTTAACGATGTAACCCCTTATAAAATTTAAAAAAAATTAAACAAATTTTTTTTTCTTCGAAACATGGCTAAATTTACTCGGCTGTTGATGCTGATCAAGATTATATATGATTTATAGGGTCGGAAATGATTCCTTCACTTAGTTTTAATCCCCTGACTAAAAACATAATACCCTGCATTGGTATAAATTATCATCATTAAAAGGTTAACAAAATTCAATACAAAATTAAATTATTTAAATTTAAATGCTTAATCTCTTCTCATTCTGATGTGTATTTTCTTTGCCATCATAATATTTAAAAATCTTATTCAAGAGACCAAGTAATTAATATATTTCATTTAATTTTTAGACCAAACCCAAGCACATTCTGCATCTGACTGAGGAGGAGCGCCGCAGCTTTTGCGACTCCTTCGATCGTGTGTTCAGTGACATTGATGGCGTTGCCTGGGGCTTGGAGCACATGGTTCCTCATGCCGCCGACGGTTATATGGCCCTCGAGCGGATTGGCAAGCAACTGACCTTTGTCACCAACAACAGTGTTCGGACTATGGATCAATGCGTTCGGCGCTTTGCCAAGATTGGACTACAGGTGAAGCCGGAGCAGATCTGGCATCCAGCACAGAGCATTGTGGAGTACCTCCAGGGGATTAAATTCGAGGGCCTGATCTACATCATTGCCAGTCAGCCATTCAAGGCGGTGTTGCGAGAAGCGGGCTTCAAGCTACTTGATGGGGTAAGTGTAATGGAGGACAGAGGATTGGAATTATTTGTATATTCTTTATATCCGAATTTCCGCAGCCCAACGAGTTCATTGAAGAATCCCTGGAGAGCATGGCCAAGCACATCTTTGACCGGGAACCAGTGCGTGCCGTCGTTATCGATGTGGACTTCAACCTGAGCTCCCCGAAAATGCTGCGTGCCCACATGTATCTGCGGCGTCCCGAGTGCCTGCTGCTGGTCGGTGCCACCGATCGCCTCCTGCCTGTGGCCAAGAATGTGAACATAATCGGACCAGGACCCTTCAACTCCATCCTGGTGGAGGCCAGCGGCAAGACGCCGCTTACCCTGGGCAAGCCAGGCCGCCAGCTGGGCGAGCTGCTGGTCCAGCACTATGCCATAAGCCAACCCAGTCGCGTTCTAATGATCGGAGACATGTTGGCCCAGGACGTGGGCTTTGGCCGTGAATTTGGCTTCCAGACGCTGCTCGTCCTCAGCGGCGGCTGTACCCTGGAGCAGCTGCAGGCAGAGACGGATCCCAGCCGTATTCCGGACTACTATGCGGATAGTGTGGCTGACTTGGCCGTGATGCTGGGCGAAGCACCTAAAGCGCATGTCTAGCCAAAGAAAGAAAATAAATAGAAAGCCTAGGAGGGGTCTGGTTATGGTTAAGGGAAACGTTTGGAATAAATTCAAGTTTAAATTATAATGTGAAGCTGAAATATAATATTTAAAGTGAACAAGTATAGATAATAGTTATTAAAACTTGATTCCAACTGCAGGATCTAGGGCTCTACAAAAGCTAAAATTTAATCTATGTTGTTATTTGTTTATAGACGATAATGTCACGATGATTATATAATTAATACAAACAAAATAGAGCCAGAGAGTTATCAGCCACAAACACTTCACTTTAACGATTATCAGCTCTACATATATCCCCAAGGCAATCGGCCAAATAGTCTGGCACCTGGGCATGACCAGGGGGTAGTCGCTGTACATCCTCCAGCCGCGTGCCACCGGTGAGGACCAGCAGGGTCTGGTAGCCACTGGCTTGAGCAAATCCAATATCACTGGCCAGGCTATCGCCCACAAAGAGAACACGACTCGGCGGCACATCCGGATGACGTTGCAGGAGCAACTGGCGCAGATCCTCTCCTGGCTTGCCCAAAGTAATTGGCTGACGGCCAACGGATTGGGTGACCACATCAATAAAAGGTCCTGGTCCTGATTTTGAGCGTAATCTAAATAAATCTCCAGCCGCTTAGGGGGTATGACTTACCTATAATATCACCATGGCCAAAGGGTATCAGGGCATCGGCAGCTCCAGCCAGAAACAGGCAATTGGGATTCTGCAGCTGGACATGGGCACGCATCATCTTGGCTGCCGATAGATTAAAGTCCACATCGATGATGACAGCTTCTACGGACTCTCCGCCATAGATGGCTTCGTGAAGATCCTTGAGGCTTTTGATGATGCCAGTGCCACTCTATTAGGAAGCCCTTTGAAGTGGTCAATGAAGCTTGCAGTTAATCCTTATCACTTACCTCTTCAGTCAGCTGAAAGCCGGCGTCCTTAAGGACTTGCCTGAAGGGCGGCGTGGCCAGGCAGTAAATCAGTCCCTCGAAATTAATGGACTTTAGATGATCGCAAATAGTTTGGGCAGGATGCACAATTTGGTGCTGGAAAGTAGAAAATTAAAGGTTGAATTTTTAAAGTCAGGAATAATTAAGACTCACCTCTTTAATCTTTAGATTTCCCTGTTGAGCAAACTTCTCGATGTGCTCCGTCATAGAACTGATACTGTTGTTGGTCACAAAGGTCACCTGTTTGCCGCGAGACTCCAAGTGGGCCAGGGCCTCCGCTGAGCCGGGTATGAAGTCCCTCAGGGGATACCAAATGACACCTGTTTCAGGAACACAGAGGAATGGATTAGAGAAGCTTACTCCACATATACCTTCTTACTCACCATCGCAATCGCAGAAAACCAAGTCAAAGGAATCAAAGAACTTCTCGCGCTCCTGATCACTCAGCTCCTTGAGGTACTTGATCTGAAAGTAGGGGAAAGATTTTAATTATATCTTTTAAAATATAATGTAAATTGGTTCTTCTACATCTCTCAAGCAATATAAGCCTTAAATCTTCTCCATCAACCTTGCTAATACCGTTCCGTTCTGTATATACCCACCGTATTCATTTCGTTTGAGTCGACACTAATCCGGATTTGATAGAGGGACTCCACCTGCAAGCGTTGGAAGCGACAGATTTGAAACTAAGCTCAGTGCCACGAGCATCTCAAGCTGGAAGACACCACACATCCACAACCAAAGACAATTGCCAGCTCTCTTGGGGAGCGACTTCGTTATACATCAAATTGCATTAGCTCAGTCCGAGGTCGATACACTGGGACCAGAGTGTTTTTTGGATTCTACAAATGACACCTTAAAATCTATATTTTATAACAGACTTTCTATGGTTAAAAATCCCATTTTATATTAAGATTTTATGTAATTTAGCAAGAATAAATAAATAAAGTCAATGAAGATGTGATCAAACCAAAGTGAAACATATTTTATAGCATACTTTTCAGCAACGTTTAAAGAGATATTTGAAAACCATCTTACTTATACCTATATCTTTATCTTAACCCTCTCATTTAGACCACTGTGCTTAGCACTCATTATTATATTTATAAGTATACATACGTGCATATTAGGTAGCACAGCTTGGTGGTGGTGTCGCTGTCAATTGAGTGTGCGTCTTGTCCAGTCAAGCTTCTGCTGGTCAGCGTTCCAATTGATTTGCTTCAACGCCTTCCAATAGAGCTCATTATATAACGTCAAGTGCATCCGGTTCTCTTTCCTCTCGAAATACCAAATTGTTCTTTTAAATTCATCAATTTTGATTGAATGGAAACATCGAAACGGATGACCTCGTATGTTATATCCAGAGACCAAAAGTGTGTACATTTCTCAAGATTTTTCAGAAAATTAATTATATACATTGAAATTTCTTTTCTTTTTGGAACAGAAAGCTATCTGCACCGAGAAATAGGCTCCAAATCAACTTGGCTAATGATGCTACTCAGGAATAGTTGTTTTCTATCCTCCACAATAGACTTAAACCTTTATATTACATATTACTTTTTGACATTAATGGAGCTCAATCCTTTATTTATTAAATAATTCACATACAGACACAGGCAGCGTACACAACACAATTCGTTTCCCTTATCCTTAATCACTATCGTAATCGTAGTCCTCATTGTTATCGTATAAATATATTTTATCAAAACAACAATTCACTGTATGTACATGTAAGTAGCATTTCGAATTGTTCAAAAAAATACTGCGCTTGCTCTCTCGCTGGGCAATAATCAACAATAATAATAGGAAAACAAAGGATTTGAAGGAGAGCTAGCTGCTGCTTGTACATATGTGTGTATCGCTTTTCGGTTGTGTGGGTAACAGTTTGTAAGGTACATATTGGATTGTTTCTTAGTGTTATGTGTTGTTAGCTTTGTTCATAATCGTACATATAAATATGTATGTATATATATATTATATATAGCTACCAACAATTCCGTTTTACAAATTATAAATACTCGTTGTTTTCCCTTTTCATTTTAATGCACTTTGGACGTGTAAAAATATTCAAATACATATGATACATATATCTATAACTGTATATTCGGGGTGCTGTTAAAGCGATGCTAACGGGGATGCCAATGATTCGATCCTCCTGCCTGCATCTCATAACAATATAAAACCTTTCTTTCTGTGTGTATGTAATGTCTAAAAAAATGCAATTGCTTGACTTCGAGGGCTTCAATACGACGCAAGTTACCTCTTATATTCGTTGAGCATTTCCCCATTCAGGACACACACGAAACATGTTAAGTACGAAACAGAGAAGCACTGTAATGCGATAACATGGCATGCAGGAGCAGAAGGAGCCAAGGAACAAAACAAGTGGCTATACGAAAGATGTGTTGGTGTTGTTGTCATCGGACTCACGTTGTCGCTGACGGAGACCAGCGCTTTCCTCTGCCTTCAGCTGGGACGGTGTCGTTGTTGTCGTCCCTGCTTGGATATGAACCTGCTGCCTCTCGTACTCAATGATGTGTTCGCGTAGCAAAAAGTTTTCACGCTTGATACGCTTCAGCAGGCGTCCGGAGACATCCGGAACGGCCCAACGCAGGATGCCCTGCAGCATGGTGATGATGTTCTGCCAAGGATGAATTCAATTTCAAATAAATTCATTATAAAGACTAAGCATACACATACCTGGTATATAACAATAAAGGCTAGCCGGCCCGTCAGTATTTTCCAGTAAATCATGGGACGTTTGTAGGGCTGCGGATGCCACGGCGGGTTTCGGAACTCTGTGTATCGGCACACCGTCTCATTCACATATTGACTGCCACCCAGAAGCGGCTCCACCTGGAAGTCTTTGGTGTTGAACACAGCTAGGGTGAAGTTCAAATAGTTGTTCAGCTCTGGGTCACCCATGGAGGCAGCATACACAATTTTGGGTATTAGATTAGAGCTAAATGCGATTATCATTGCCTGTGCCGGAAAAGATAACATTAGGAGCTGCGATAATTAGAAAATTCTTTTAGACTCACGCTCGATGCCACGGCTATTCGGGTGACCACGGTCATGATATTATGCCAGACGCCAATGTCGTGGGCTCTCATCCCCACCGGCCGGCGCAGGAAGCGCAGCATTTTAATGGCATCCAGGCGCACCTCGACCACATTGTTAATCAGTGCCAGCAGCGGGGCCAGCGGGAAGGCCAAGCTGAACAGGGTAATGAATCCAAACTGAACAACTGCGGAAAGAGAAACCAATAAGCAATTAATGGCCCATCTATATTTATCTGAATAAAACGAAAAACTCACCCATTTCTAGATATTCCACATAAAGTGAATTACTCTCGGCGGGCAGGAGATTGTAGTCCTCGGTAAATTGATTGTACGGCACCAGACGGTTGTCCTTGTGGCTTTTGTACCAGCCATGACGGTAGCTCAGCTCCTTGAGGGTGCGCATCAGGTAGGGTATAAACATCTCAACAATGGCATTGACCACCTGCTTGCCCGCCATTATGATGACCAGCTGCATGCAGAGCTCCATGAGGCAGCCACCGGGATTGCATTCCTCCTGTCGAAAGCCAAGCACTCGATTATACTTGGCCGGGTAGCCAACGAACTTGCCCTTAAGAAAGGCTATGTAGAAGAGCGAGGAATAGTAGTTGACAAACTGGAACACATAATTCTTGATGGTCAGGCTCTCGTCGTACTCCGTCTGGGTGCGGCAGTACTCGTAGTTGGTCAGACGCACGGCGAGGTTGGAGTATACCAGATCCAGCAGTGAGATAACAATCAGATCAATCACTCCCGCCGTCATCGGCAGAATCATGACCTTGAACGTCATGGAATTCTCACTGCCCAGGATGCTGTGCGAGGCCCGTTGCGCCATTCGATAGATGATGATGCCCGCTATGGCGATGACTGATATGCAAATCTGGAAAGTAAAGTAGGAAAAATAAGAAGACAGGTTGGAACATGGCTTTATTAACTACTTACGAACAATATCATGATGCTGTAGCTGGTGAAGTTGGGCAGGAATTTGATACTCCAAAAAGGCACATCCGGATCCAAGGTTACCTTAGGCTTGGCTTCGTGGTTACCCTGCATCGTTGTCGTCGTCGTCCTATTGGCCAGCCGTTTAGAACGCGATATTTTGGCCAAGTACTGGGGACGCGGATGCTCCACGTGATGGGTGAAGCCCGTAAGGCCCCAACGATGCACCAGGCCTGCCGAGTAGCGTTTCCAAAACTCCAAATAGGCCACTGCCCACACAGCCATCGCCAAGGCAAACACCACGGTCATATTGTTATCGATCAGATAGTTGAACCTGGAAGACGTACACGTCTCATTCAGACGCCAGTAGTCACAGCTGCGATCGCACTGTGGACACATGATCGTTCCATTGTCATCGCAAATGTCCCGGCTAATGGGATCGCTGCTCCACGTTATGAAGCCATAGAGGAAGCAAATCACTCCAAACAAGCTGATGGGGATAAGCATTTGCGTGTAGAAGCCCAGCCAGGCGAAGTACAGGGCCACCTTTGCGCCAAAGTAGTCTTTGATTTGGTCTAACGGCTGCAGGCTGCAACGATTTATATATTACATTATTATTTTTACTTCTTTTGTAATAAACATAAATATTATTATTTGGGGGAAATGTATGGAAAATAAGCCGAGCCTGGTAACACCTTTTTTAGAGAATTTCTTATTAAAATCTGCGTTCTCAGTCTATTTGTTTGTTTATCTACAAACAGCTTTGCTTATACATAGCTCAAGTTCTCCAGCTCTCCAGATTAGGTTCAGGTTTCCCTCATTGAGCTGAGCAGCAGATTTTCCGAGAACCTGCGCTCCGGGAAACTGAGCTGTTGCTTCGGGAAACACTTGAAGAAATCGGTTTCTGCTTAAATCTACACTGTATTTGAGCTTACTCACTTCTTCCATTTGGTGATGTTGGCCCACTCCTTGAGCAGGCGATCCCTATCGTCCTTCTGCAATAAAGAAACATATACAAATATAGTATAAATACTAATATATTAGTATATACGACTACTCACATCATGCAGGGTGTAGGAGCAGGTGTAGACGCTGTCCTGTACAAGCTTCTCGATGCCCAGATTGTCCGCCGACTCCTCGCCCTCAACAAAATGCTGTCGCTGCAGTATAAAGTTAATGATGGAATAGCGGGTGCTGGCATCAAAGAAATTCGGATGTTCGGTGTCGTACAGCTCTAGGTAATTGCGGGAGAACTCCAGATGGATGCGTGGTTCACGCTCCGGAAAGAGGGCCGTGTTCAGCTGAACGGAGCTAAAGAGACTGCGACACATGCGGCTCACCACGGACTTGAATTGATGCTCGGATTCGGCAAAGACCTGCTCCTGCCCGGGAATGGGCTTCAGCGGCACCTTGATCTTGAGTATCTCCGCATACCGATAGAGCACCTCGGCCGGGGCATGGATCTTGATGAAATGCACTCGCTGCACCTTGTTGTGCTCCAACTGTAACCCTTCACGCTGCAGGTTCGCCTCGAAGATTTCCCGCTTGCGACGATGCTCCTCCACCTGGTCCTCGCCATTGTAGGCCAACACAAAGTCCACGCTCCTCTTGCCATCGTCAAAGCGTCTGTACGTCTGCACAACCAGGGAGCCAGAGAGTGATCCATTGGGAGCGAAAAGAGAGAGAAAAATAGAGAGAATTAATATCATCTGGTAAGAGTGATTCACTCGAAGAGAAATCTTAAAAATACATCTGCTTATCGTAACGGAAGCAAAGCGTGTGGGTGCGAGTGCCTCTCCCCTTCTATGCCTCTCTCCCAGATCCGGCGCCCTAGTGGTCACCCTTATCACCTTGACGGACTCCTCCCGCTGCTGATCTCCGGAGCCACGGTAGCAGTGTAGAAGGCCACTGAGCATGACGCTGGGAGCGAACAAAACTAAACACAACCGAAGCGGACGAGAGGCTCTGGTGATATGGGCGACCGTCCGCTTAGCACGGACTGCTCCGATCAGCTCTCTTGGATATAGGATTCCAAAATAAACAATGTTAGCAAAAATCCGATCCCGCAAAAAGCAAACTATATATTATTATTTGAAGAAACAAAGAAGAGCGAAGGCGTGATTCGAGTGCAGAAACTAATTTGACGGCTATATAGCTATGGTGTTTTGTTGTTGTTGATGATGATGATAATGATGATGTGTACAGTGGTCGCTAACTATGCAATCTTCCTGTAACTTAAAATATATAATGCTTGGTTTTCTATCTTTACTAAATCTCCTTTTGATTACATACATAATTCTATCTATATATATACCTTTCCTGACGGGGAATTCTGTTCAGTTCTTCTCACAAGTTACATTTTTTGGTCTTGTTTAGCATTTATCCAGATGTAGTCTTCGTTCCGACTATATGTTATAGTTCCCACAGTTATGATTGCAGCAATTTGGAAGTAATTTGTACAAATTTGATCAAAAACAATGAATAACAATGAAGCATAACTTGAAGAATTTAAATGATAGATAGTCTGTTATCGGATTGATATATAGATCATAAAGAGGCAATGCATTGACATGTCAGAAGAAGATGTATGTATATAGAGGTATATAGATACTGAATCGATCATTTAACTATGCGTTATATGTGTGATTAATCAATATTCCTTACAATGTATAGAATCGCAAATAGAAGCAAATTAATTAGAGACATTTTTCGGTTATTTTCCATAAATATAGATAAAGATTTAAAATTATATAATAGTTTTCAGTGTTTAAAATTTCAATATATGAAATATATAGATTGAGCACGAGATGTTTGCCCATAATTGTAACGAACTTTTCATTCACGATCGAACCCTATGACTTTTGAAGTATATAACGATATAAGAATATCAGAAGCGTTGCCCTATATATTGGAGGAGCAACCAAGAAATACAATAAATGATACATGAGTTTCTTGCTTAAACTATCTAATTGTTAACTGAATCTTTAAGGATATATACATGTATAGAAAATTGCCTTTAGAACAGCCTAGTTTGGCAAAAGACGAAGTAAGGATGACTGTGTGGGCATGGATGAAGATGATGAAGTAGCAACGAACAGCCAGGTGGGCAGGCAGTCTGGCAGTCTGACAGGCAGGCACAGGCAACAAACATGAGGTGAGAGATCGAGTGCGTATGTGCGAAGGATAAGCCAGCGGCGGCACAGCGAGTATGATGATGCAGTTGAGCCGTGGCAGTTAATATTATTATTATTCTTTTTAAGTGCTTGTGGGATGACGTTTTTGGATTTGTTGAAATTTTAATTGGATCGTATGTTTACCCTCGATTTCCACTGGGAGTATGTTATTGGCAATTTCTTATCTTTAATAGAAATGTTGCTACTATTTCTTAACAGACGTCTAGAGACCTCATCGTCACCACCTCCTCCTCCTCCGCCGCCTGATCCGCTGACCCCAATGCCTGTGGGCAAATGGCCGCGTCCGTTCTGTAGGGCTAATATCTGGGCGGCCAGGGCAGCATCCGTGTGATCACCACCTCCGTTGAGGTGTTCCAGTGCCGTCGACTGGCGATAGCCCGGTTGCCAGGCCAGTGCCGCATGCTCAGCAGCGGCGCCGCTACCCAGACGCAGGCTACTGCTGCTGCGCCCCTCATCGCCGGCCAGGTCCACTGCCGAGTGATAAATGGTGTTCCTTGACTGCGACAGCGACTTCCGATGGGCAGCCGCAGCAGCAGCCGCCTCCGAGTCCGCCAGGGAGATGGTATCAAAATACAGGCTCTCCCGCTCGTCCATCTCCGATTCGGGATAGTCGTAGTCGTGGGTGCGGACTGCAACGAAGGTGTAAGAGAGATTAGTCTTCAGAAGATTCGGAGAGGCCTTTCTGTAAGCGTGGTGGGTGGGGTGAGTGGTGACGATGACGGTTGCCGGCAGTGTAAGTGCATGCAAGTGGTGGCCAATTGGCATTACGCCAAGATTTTGCTGCATATTTATATTTCTCAAGATCACTTGGTCTTGCTTCCACATAAAATGCATCATTAAAATGTATTTCGAAAAGTTTTTATGAAAATAAACTAAAACAATGTGCAAAAGTAATAAAATAAGTCTACAATTCATATGAAATATGTTGTTTCTTTTCTTTTACATTTTTGAATGAAAAAAATGTTATGACTACATTTTTTTTAAATATAAACAAAGAAAGAAAGATCTTAAGTATTTTATCCACATAAATCAAGTAGCTATTACATGATCTTCTCCTAACGAACATATGTTTCTATGCCCAGCCAAGAAAGCTCATAATTTCTATATTTTCGAATTATAAGGTCTTTAATTACAATAATTTTAAATGGATCGGATGGGTTGCAATCAACTCGACCTTGAAAGCATTTCCAATTTAATGAGCCTAGGCTGTTTGGCAGCCAAAAATATGCATAATAAATATCAGGGAATGCCAACAGAGATTAGGTGTAGCGGCGTAACTGGGCTAGAAATAAATTAGCGTACCGATAGAGTAGAGTGTATCCTATCAGTTATTTTCGTATTAATTACTGATAAGCCCATATAATATAAATCCAGATAGTGGGGCCACTAAAGGAGGCCAACTTATGGCTGAACTTATCGGAGAATGCCAACTAGTAGCAGCTGTTGCTGATACCAACAGTGGTAATAGTGGCCAATGGAATGGGTTGGCTCATTTAAATGCGGTCAATTATATAATGGTTCACCCCCATTTTGGAATGAACACGATATGAGATAATGCCCAGCTAATGCGTGTGAAAGCTTCGATGAATGAATGGGAATGAACGCATGGGGTGGCGGTGGCGGCTGATGATGATGATCAGTTTCCAGCGGACACAGACAATCAAAACTAATTCAAGCTTTTGAACCGAAACGAAAACATCAACGGGAAGGGGCTGGGCTAGGATTGAAAATAAAAGCACTGATCTTTGGTAAGAAACAAACGAAATGAAATCATTCTTGGAATAAATGCGAAGGCCAAACACAAAACAATTAACGTAAGAGCGGGTGCAATGGTTGGAATTATGTTGTTAGCTCATTGGATTTATTTGGATTTATTTACCCGCCGAATACATGCTTGCTTGGGGCGGCGGCGGCGTCGGAAGTGCGGAATGTATTTGTATTTATATGTTCTTTGGCAGTCTTTTTAAGATCACTGATCACTCTCGCTGCTCCTATCGAGTCCCGGCGACCTGGTGACTGCTCCTCCCAACTTTCGGCACTTCCTCGGCGACTGCGCAGCGGCGCCGGCTCCTATGCATTACGCTTAACGACTGACGGCGGGGCGGTATAAAAAGCGTTGAGTGCGGCTCTCAATAAGCTCGTCGTGGTTCCACAGGAGAGAAAACACACACAAGAAAACACAAAAAGAACGGAGAAGAGCCCCAAACACCGAACCTAGGCACACGCACACACACTGGAGATTTGGACGCGATCCGCTGGATGTTGATGATGATGTCAGAGGGGAAAAATAGACGTGGATCCGACCGAGCCGGTGAGGAGAAATGCATGCGTTCGCTCGCGTTGTTTGCCGATTACTGAAAACAAAAGTACGAAAAGAATAATAGAAGCAGAAACACACAAGCAGAATTCGGCTCGGGGCTTGCCAGCCGGCTGGCGGCTGCCAGCTGAGCAAACCCCAACGTTGGACGACGACATAGCCAGCGGTAGCACCAGCAGCACCAGCAGCAACACCAAAAAAGAAGGAAAATAAAAGCACTGACAGCACCAACAACAACTGCCTCAGAAAACTGATTGCCAAAATAGGCGGGCGTCGAGTCGTGACGTCGCACAGTGTCCAAAACGATGAACAAACTTTGCTTTAGTTTTTGCCTATATATATTCTTGATCTTCTAGCCATGTCCGTCTGTCCGTTTCTACTGAAAATAGTTCCTCAGTTTTGAGGGTATCTCAATGAAACTATATACTATATAAGTCGGAACGGGCCAGATCGGATGACTACATCATATTTTTAACATATTTTCATCTAATTTGATTCAAAGCTATTTTTTCTTAATTTAGAATTTCATTTTAAGTTTTATGAAAATCGGAATACTAAATAATATACCAGTAAGTACCTATGACCAGTAAGAATCAATGAACCTTAAGTAACTATCATCAGTAATTAACTATGAGCAGTAAGTATCTAAGACCAGTAAGAACCTATGAAAAGCAAGTAACTATAAACACTAAGTAACTATGAAAAGTAAGTAACAATAAACACTAAGTAACTCTGAACAGGAAGTATCTATGACCAGTATGTACGTATGATCAGTTACTAACTTTGAACACTAGTAAACAATGACTTGCACCTTTTTAACACAACACATTTCTGAGACGTGGCCGGCAGCAGTCACTTCGTTCCGGGGATGTTAGAACAAGTTGGGAATCATATGCACAGATGTGCGAAATTTGTTTTGGAAGAAATTTAAAGCAAGCTATTTGAATGAAACTATGGAGTTATTCCTCTATATAATTTTACTAATATATAAGTCGAAGCATGGCGAATCGGTGGACTATATATGTATATATATATAGCTCCCATAGGAACGATCGGAAAATTTAAGAAATAAAACTATGAGCAGCAAGTAACTCTGAATAGCAAGTATCTATAATCAATAAGTAGCTATTAACATTAATTAACTCTGAACAGTGAGTATATATGGCCAGTAAGTAACTCTGAACAGGAAGTATCTATGACAAGTAAGTATGTATGATCAGTTACTAACTTTGAACACTAGTAAACAATGACTTGCACCTTTTTAACACAACACATTTCTGAGACGTGGCCGGCAGCAGTCACTTCGTTCCGGGGATGTTAGAACAAGTTGGGAATCATATGCACAGATGTGCGAAATTTGTTTTGGAACAAATTTAAAGCAAGCTATTTGAATGAAACTATAGAGTTATTCTTCTATATAATTTTACTAGTATGTAAGTCGGAGCATGGCGAATCGGTGGACTATATATATATATATATCACTCGCATAGGAACGATCGGAAAATTTAAGAAATAAAACTATGAGCAGCAAGAAACTCTGAATAGTAAGTATCTATAATCAGTAAGTAGCTATTAGCATTAATTAACTCTGAACAGTGAGTATCTATGGCCAGTAAGTAACTCTGAACAGTGAATATCTATGACCAGTAAGTAACTCTGAACAGTGAGTATCTATGGCCAGTAAGTAGCTTTGAACAGTGAGTATCTATGACCAGTAAGTAACCCTGAACAGGAAGTATCTATGACCAGTATGTACGTATGATCAGTTACTAACTTTGAACACTAATAAACAATGACTTGCAACTTTTTAACACAACACATTTCTGAGACGTGGCCGGCAGCAGTCACTTCGTTCCGGGGATGTTAAAACAAGTTGGGAATCATATGCACAGATGTGGGAGATTTGTTTTGGAAGAAATTTAAAGCAAGCTATTTGAATGAAACTATGGAGTTATTCTTCTATATAATTTTACTAGTATGTAAGTCGGAGCATGGCGAATCGGTGGACTATATATATATATATAGCTCCCATAGGAACGATCAGAAAATTTAAGAAAAAAAGTATGAGCAGCAAGTAACTCTGAATAGCAAGTATCTATAATCAATAAGTAGCTATTAACATTAATTAACTCTGAACAGTGAGTATCTATGGCCAGTAAGTAACTCTGAACAGTGAATATCTATGACCAGTAAGTAACTCTGAACAGTGAGTATCTATGGCCAGGAAGTACGTATGATCAGTTACTAACTTTGAACACTAATAAACAATGACTTGCAACTTTTTAACACAACACATTTCTGAGACGTGGCCGGCAGCAGTCACTTCGTTCCGGGGATGTTAAAACAAGTTGGGAATCATATGCACAGATGTGGGAGATTTGTTTTGGAAGAAATTTAAAGCAAGCTATTTGAATGAAACTATGGAGTTATTCTTCTATATAATTTTACTAGTAGGTAAGTCGGAGCATGGCGAATCGGTGGACTATATATATATATATATATAGCTCCCATAGGAACGATCGGAAAATTTAAGAAATAAAACTATGAGCAGCAAGTAACTCTGAATAGTAAGTATCTATAATCAGTAAGTAGCTATTAGCATTAATTAACTCTGAACAGTGAGTATCTATGGCCAGTAAGTAACTCTGAACAGTGAATATCTATGACCAGTAAGTAACTCTGAACAGTGAGTATCTATGGCCAGGAAGTACGTATGATCAGTTACTAACTTTGAACACTAATAAACAATGACTTGCAACTTTTTAACACAACACATTTCTGAGACGTGGCCGGCAGCAGTCACTTCGTTCCGGGGATGTTAAAACAAGTTGGGAATCATATGCACAGATGTGGGAGATTTGTTTTGGAAGAAATTTAAAGCAAGCTATTTGAATGAAACTATGGAGTTATTCTTCTATATAATTTTACTAGTATGTAAGTCGGAGCATGGCGAATCGGTGGACTATATATATATATATAGCTCCCATAGGAACGATCAGAAAATTTAAGAAAAAAAGTATGAGCAGCAAGTAACTCTGAATAGCAAGTATCTATAATCAATAAGTAGCTATTAACATTAATTAACTCTGAACAGTGAGTATCTATGGCCAGTAAGTAACTCTGAACAGTGAGTATCTATGACCAGTATGTACGTATGATCAGTTACTAACTTTGAACACTAATAAACAATGACTTGCAACTTTTTAACACAACACATTTCTGAGACGTGGCCGGCAGCAGTCACTTCGTTCCGGGGATGTTAAAACAAGTTGGGAATCATATGCACAGATGTGAGAGATTTGTTTTGGAAGAAATTTAAAGCATGCTATTTGAATGAAACTATGGAGTTATTCTTCTATAAAATTTTACTAGTAGGTAAGTCGGAGCATGGCGAATCGGTGGACTATATATGTATATATATATAGCTCCCATAGGAACGATCGGAAAATTTAAGAAATAAAACTATGAGCAGCAAGTAACTCTGAATAGCAAGTATCTATAATCAATAAGTAGCTATTAGCATTAATTAACTCTGAACAGTGAGTATCTATGGCCAGTAAGTAACTCTGAACAGTGAGTATCTATGACCAGTAAGTAACTCTGAACAGGGATTATCTATGACAAGTAAGTAACTCTGAACAGGAAGTTTCTATGACCAGTAAGTATGTATGATCAGTTACTAACTTTGAACACTAATAAACAATGACTTGCAACTTTTTAACACAACACATTTCTGAGACACGGCCGGCAGCAGTCACTTCGTTCCGGGGATGTTAGAACAAGTTGGGAATCATATGCACAGATGTGCAAGATTTATTTTGGAAGAAATTTAAAGCATGCTATTTGAATGAAACTATGGAGTTATTCCTCTATATAATTTTAATAATATATAAGTCGAAACATGGCGAATCGGTGGACTATATATATGCATATATATAGCTGGCATAGGAACGATCGGAAAGTTTTAAGAAAAAATATTATAACTTTTCCAGTTTTTAACACATTTTCATGACATTTAAGATATATCGATATTTATCTATATTTATTCATAATAAATTTTTTGACACAACCAAGTATACAAAATACCATAACTAAACTAAAAATTCATCAATTTTAATTCGGATAACTGTTCAGTGTTAATTTTTTTCATGCTAATAACTCTGCATATTTAGCTTACAAGTTTAAAATATGTTTTAATTCTTTAAATTTTTGAAAATTTTAGACCTTATAAAATTTTGAATAAATTGGTCAATTTTGTTTTTATTCCGGACATGGCTAGATCGACTCGGCTTTCGATGCTGATCACGGTTATGGGGTCGGAAATGATTTCTTCGTTGCGTGGCAAGCTTTTGACTTAATTTAAATCACCCTGCAAACGTTAAAACTATAATAACATTCCATGTTTATTAGTCAATTGAGCTCAAATTCATTTGGAAAACCTGCACAACAGATTATTAGTTATAAATATATACAATTTTTAAAGAAGTCCATACAGTAGCTAAATCAAATTGCCTTATGGTGGTAGTTAATTACACACTTTAGGGCCTAAAAGATGTATATCTATGCCTATTACATACTTTTTCGTACACAATTAGCCTTTAATGATTAAATATCATCCTAACCCAAGGCATTTCGAGATTTTTTTAGACTAAATAGATAGTGCCACGTACTAAATTACCACCTCTATTAGCGTTTCTATAGGAATATAAAGCGTAAAAACCAGAAACCTGCGTGGGCTTTGTACAAGTTTGGGTTATTTATGCTGATCAAGAACATATGTAAATGTAGCTATTATGCGCTAAGAAACGCGGCTAACACACACCTTACACCTTTCGAGAGAAGCAGGTAACCCATAGAATCTCTGCCTGTGGGACACAGTAGCGTTGATGGAGGCTCCCGCCCAAGTGGCGAGTATTTTTGGGCGCGCGAAACTGGTTAACCGCCGCCGACATGTGTGGGGATGGCAAAAGGTCAAGTCGCATCACATTGCTCCGTAAATTGTTGACAAAAGCAAAGTGCAAAATGTAAATACATCAATATACATACATACATCAGTTTCGATTTAGTTGTTTAGTCAGAATAAAACCAGTTTCCTACACAACAGAAGGGGAGTGGAGCAAGTGAAGTAAAGAATCAAAGACACGCGAATGGCTTAGAAACAGACAAATGCGAAATGCGCCGTTAGAGAAAGTCTTGCTGTGACCAAGAATGATGATTATTATGACGCTGTGATGTACCACAACATCGCCCTCCAGCTCTATAGACATTTCTATTTATAGCGCTCTGCAGTGGGCCAGCGACGATACCTGGCTACACCTGGACGGGATTGCGAGCTTTGGTTAGAAACTATGCGTTGTTAGCAGCAGGACGTACACTCCGTTGGGCCTTTGCCTCCGCCGGGGCTCACTCACCTGTTTTGTTGTTGTTGTTGTTCTTGTTCTTGTGCGATGTGTGTGGCTTAGAGTTCGATGCAGACGGCGGCCAGGGCCATTTCCACTCGCTGCTGCAGCTGCTGCTTATTCCGTCACTCCCGTTCTCGGACCGGAGGTCCCGCGTATCACAGAAGATAAAAACAAACAAATTAAACGAACTTCACAGGACCTTCCTCCGTTTTTGCAATTCACAACAAACACTGCACAAAATGAATTCTCCAAAATGTTGCCCGTCTGGCCACACTGATGATGGTGACAACATAAACTAAACTATCGGCTCCGCGATACTATTGGTCACTCGATTTTCGATATTTCGATTTATCTATCAAGTTCCAGCTCTAGCTTGGTTTGTCCATATCTAATAATGTTTTTTGGATAACTACGAACTTAAATTGTGCAATAAACTGACGAAGACGGGGGCTACGTGGATGCTCTGTGGGCGGCAACATGGTGTACATCGACCATAGTGAGTTACCTTCGGTGTTGGAGTGTCCGGAACAGTTCCTAATTATTTATTCACAGATGGCCGCGTGTGGGAGAAGCGGCCTTGGGACTGGCAACGGATAGTGGAGCTGTTTGCTGGTATATGGTTTGCCATCAAGCAGTTGTAAGTGGTTACACGTGTCTTCCATAGCCCGGGAGTACTAAACATTGATCTTTACAGATTCAAGACCTTCCTGGCTCCCTTCACGGCCAATAACAATAATGACCGCCGAGGCAACAACGGCTGGGGCAGTAGCAGCTGGGGAGGCGGCGGCGGAGGAGGAGGTGGTGGTGGCGGCGGTGGTGGTGGTGGTAGAGGAGGAGGCAGCGGCTACAGAGGAGATTTAAGGCCAAACCGACGAATCGGACGCATACAGCCGTCCATGTCCTGCAATACTCCTGCCGGCGGATGAGGATAGTAGCGACATCCGATCCCGTGTAGGGCGGATGTCGCGCCGACTGTTAGCGGCCAAGTCAAACAGCACCACAAATGATTGGAAATTGAGATGGTTCATCACGTCCTTGTGGCGCCTTTATGACGCAGCCCTCCTAAACTCGTACCCTGAGCGGAGTGCAGCCGATAAATGAATCGTCGATTTTCTGATCGCTGTTTACGTGGCCGTAGTCGGTCTCTTAAAAACAACATAGCTTAAATTTCTACTTATTTTTTCTACTAACCTATTAAGGCTTTTTATGTAAACAAATAAAGGAATTTCAATAAAATGTAAAAATGTAAAGGTTTCATGTGTTAATAAATTGTTTATTTTAAATTGATCGTGCTGATTCCGCTGCTCTTTTTGAAAACGAGCTTACTTGGGAGGAAGTATGTATAATGCTTGGGGCCTTTTATTCAATAATAATAAATGATTTAGAGTATGTAAATATTTTTTAGCTTAACGATGGCCCATGAAGTAACTAAATTAATCCCCAATTATATCTGGTTGCATCGCCATTGTGTTTAAGTACAGGGAGATGTCTTTCTAATCATAAAGTAACCACTAATATTTATCCACAGCAGCCACCAGCACTGCAGGATTGAGAAGGCGGTGGAATGCGTCCAATTCTCCGATTTGGTCTTAATCCATCGTAACCTCCATTGCCTCTACCACCCCCACCGCCGCCACCACCGCCTCCGCCGCCACCCCAGCTACTGGAGCCCCAACCGTTTCCTCCCCGAGAGTCTCCACGATTATTGTCTCCTCCATTGAAAGGAGCCAGGAATGTGCGGAACCTACGGATAGAGTATAACTTGCTGTGTGAGATGATCCTATACAAAGACTTAGTTCGTTAATACATACAACTGCTTGATGGCGAACCAAAAGCCAATAATGATGGACACGATCCGGTGCCAGTTCCAAGGACGCTTTTCCCATAGGCGACCGTCTGCAAAACAGAGCAAGGCTTAAAAGTGGAAACAAGCAGATATATGTATTGCACTCACTGTGATCAATGTAAGCCATCCCACAGTCGTAAAAAGCGACTGTTTTGTTGAAACTAATTAATGTTTATCACAACACACAAAACTTGACGTGGTGTTTAGAGTCTAATAGTGATGGTAGCTGAGCAGCTGATTTACTGAAAAAATATCGGTCTAAAATATCGGTGAGGATCTAAAAAAAAAAAATCGAGGCCAGCTGTTCTTATTAGAATTAAGCTTGAATTTGACATTGTTTATAAATTTGTTGAAAAATAACACGATTTTCTTATCGTCACAGACCACGTTTTGAAATAAATAATTGTTGATAACTTGATGTTTTTTGACTACGTTCTGGTTTAAGTGAGACCAGCTGCCGCAGAGGGAAAAATCCCCAGTGTTTCCGTCTGATTTCAGCATTTTAACGGATCTCTCTGCAGCTCTCAGATGCGGTGCTTGGCGAGGAGTTGGACTAACCAATTGTTACTTAATGCCGGCTCCGGCTCTCGTGGCTCCTACGTCACCGCCAGGCATGCGAGTGTCCAGCAGCCGGCCACCGAGCAGAAGGACGATGCAGCCAGCGAGGCGGATAGCAATGGATATGGGACCAAACACTGCATGGGCTTGGTGGAGTAAGTTGTTGCCTGCAAAGAATCTCGGTTTCCCTGTTCGCTAATCATATCATTCATATAGGAAGTACGACTACGAAAACTACCTGAGCACGCTCCTGCTTCCCCGGGAGTTGCGGCGAGCTGCCTTCGCCCTGCGGGCCTTCAACGTGGAGGTCTCCAGATCAGTCAGTGGTCATGTGAGTGATATTCTTGGTTCTTAATCCAATGGCAGTTTCAAATAAGATGTCTTACAGCAAATCGAACCGCAAATAGCCAAGCTGCGCCTTAAATTCTGGTACGACTCGATTGACAAGTGCTTCGAGGAGGAGTCCCAGCCATCCTACGTAAAAGATCAGCCGGTTTTGCGCGAACTAAAGCACACCGTGGGCAGTCGAAAGCTGAACAAGGTCTATCTGCGCCGCCTGGTCACAGCCCGTGAGCGTCCACCCAACAAGGCCTTTGAGTCGGTTCGCGAATTGGAAGAGTATGCCGAGCAAACCTTCTCCTCGCTCCTCCTGCTCCTGGTTGAGATAAGCGGCGTACGTGACCTCCAGGTGGACCATGCAGCCTCCCACTTGGGTAAGGCACTAGGCATTGCCACCCTGCTGCGAGCCATCCCTCATGCGGGGCGTCAGCAAGCCGTTTGTGTGCCGCTCGAGGTGCTTGTGCGGCATGGCGTCAGCCAGGAACGTGTCATTCGTGGCCGCAGCGATGATAAGGGCGTGGAGGAGTGCATCTTCGAGGTAGCCAGTGCAGCCAATACACACCTGAAGCTGGCCAGGAAACTACACGATCAGGTGCCGCGACCAGTGCGTAAGATCTTCCTCCCTGCCGTTGCAACCGATGCCTACCTGGAGCGTCTGAGACGCGCTAACTTTCAGTGAGTTCACCGATGTTTCCTTAAAAGGGATACCTTTTTTAAATCTTTTTATGCTTTTAGGCTAACCCACAAGTCCTGCGTGGGACGCGACTCCCTGTTGCCGGTACGTCTCTACTGGAAGTCTCTCTTTAATCGGTACTAATTAAGCCAAAACAATGCACCTGCCAGTTGGTAGTTAGTTTACTTACTAGTTTGGCTTAATGCCTAGTTGTTGATTTTTAAAAAATAAAATACCTGATAGATAAGAAGCTATGCGTTTTTTTTGTGCTATATTATAAACACTTGTGAGCGGAATCAAACTTGTACTAAGAAGTACGCTTTCACTAATATTACACTTAAAAAAAAACAGCTTAAAAAAAAAAAACAAAAACAGCAAATAATCACAACACCGTCAACAGCTGATCTTAAGTTCAGCTTAATTATTCGATCAAATCGGTTCTCTCCGGCAGGAGCAGAGCTATCGATAACCCGATCGGGATGTGGCGATCATTTTCGCTCTCTCGCAAAGCGTTTAGTTTAGGCGGAGTTTTAGTTTTTTTATGAATGTTTGAATTGATGTGGAAAGTGTGTGTTGCGACTTTAATGGATACGGAGCAGAGCGCGAAACGCTCAACGAGATAGGCACCGTTTTCCTTACCGCGCTGCCGCTAATATTTGATCTGGTAAGTTGCTATTTTAATTTATGGTCGGTAACTTCCCCATCTTACGTCAATTTCTTCGATTTTCTCCCATTCGCAGTTGCCAGTTCATTATTTTCTGTTCTTTTGCGCCTCCTCCTGCACATAACGGATCTTTTTGCCAGCGCATTTAACGAAACGAGAAAGAGAGAGATAGCAAGTGTGCGAATATACAAATAACACCGGGCAGTGCATGTTTGTTTGTGTGAAACGCAGGAAGAACGGCACTTTTACAGTCGTGGCCGTTAAAACGTGAAAGTCCCGGATTAAGGAATAATCTGAAGTGAAATATAAAAGTAACCAGTAAAAATCTAAAATAAAAGGAAAAAAATAACCAAAACTAAAACTAAAAAAATATATAAAACATAGGTATTAAATAAAACACAAAATCAAAAATATAAAAAAAAAACATAAATAAATTAAAACCAAATGGTTTCCTAACACAAAGGGAACTTAAAAAAACAACCATAATTTTAACTTAACTTAAAATTTAGTCCTAAGACGCTAAAAGCGAGGCCGAGCGATTTTTTATGCCCAAAACTCGAGCCGTAAAACTATATAATTTTCGCTTATATCCGATCCCAGTTCGAGGGCTATGTACGCCACCCGACTTGCCGGCGACATGAAGATATTTGCAGCAGAAGCTGCTGCCAATGACGGCGCAACAGCAGCGTGCAACACGCCCGTGCAACAGCAACAGCAACAGTCGCTGCAATTCCGACAGCGGCTATCCGCTGGATCGCCAGTGTCCAAGCCGAGCCAGTGTCACCTGAAGTTTGGAAAGTACAGCAACAGCAAGACGGCCAATTTGCTGCGCCAGGTGACCAACTATCACAGCAATAACAACAACAACAGCAGCAGCAGCGATGCCCAAAAGGGTCAACAGCAGCAACAAGGGCACTACAGCTGCAGCAGTCACTCGTTGAGCCGAAAGAAATACTTTGGTAATACGAATTCCGTTAGCAACAGTCTGCAGCAGCAGCAATCTTCGTATTACCAGAGACAGCAGCAGCAACAGGTGCTTAACAACAACAACAACAATCAGTCGATGAAGAATCAGAATATTATTCAACAGCAAATGTCTGATTGCAAGCTAAAAGATAGCAACAATAACAACAACAGTGGCAACAGTAAGGTGTCAGCTAAGCCAGACAAGTGGCTTTACAACAATAATAGCAGTAACAGCAATAATAACAACAGCGGCAGCAGCACTAACACCAATAGTAGTGGCTGCAGGAACGCTAATAGTAGCAACAATCTTACTAAAAAGCGCAATTCGCTTTCCTCCTCCATGGGGGAATTATCTTCTACATTTTATCGCAATTCCTGCGACAGCCTAAACTCTGAAGCTTCTGCGGATTCAACAACAGCAACAGCAGCAAACACCACCGCGTCCTGCAGCATCAGTCCGTCAACTACTAGTTCAAGCGCAGAGCCTTCCCCGGAGGCGACCACCACCGCAGGAGATCCGGATTCGGAACAGGCACAAGAACAGGAAATTGGGGCCAAGCAACGATCCCGACAGCAGCCTCTCAGCTACTGGAAGACGAACTATCCGCAGCAAGCCGCCAGGCAACTAAAAGATGTAATAATATATTCATTTCCATACTAAAATGCGTAAACTTAAACGATTCAACCCACTTTTCCTATTCATTTTTAGAAGGAGACGGTCGCTGCAGTTGTCTCGGCTGCTGCTGCGGCTGCTGCTGCTGCTGCTACTGCTGCAACGGAACAGCAGGCGTCTCTGTCGTTCGAGAACAGACGAAACTCTGGTTATCAGCAACAAAATCAGCCGCATAATTACTATCAATACTATTATCCGCAGCCCAAGCAGCTGACCATTGCCTCATTCCTGCAGAAGGAACTGTTGCCAGACAGCAGCACCAGCAGCAGCGATAAGGGCGTGCAGCAACGCAACAACAGCAATCACAGCAGTGGCAGCTCCTTCTCGCGCCAGCAACAAAGTAATCATTCATCAGGAGGGAATGTTGGCTATACCCAACAGCGTTACCGCAATGCTCAGTACGCATACGAGCAGTACCAGCAGCAACAACAGCACCAGCAGCAGCAACAGCAGCAGCAGCCACAGCATCACGTCCAACACCAAGCACATCCGCACCAGCACGGACTGGGCAGCTCACACTTTCGGCGGAAGCATGGCGACAGCAACAGTAGCAGCAGCATTCAGAAGAAGATGCATTACAGTCCAGTGGCGGGGAGAATCGGAGATACGTCACCTGCCTCGGGACAACAACAACAGCAGCAGCAGCATAAAACCATTGAAATTCTGGCAAGCAGCAATTTTAATTCGGCACACCGACGTACTCAGGGAGGAGGCAAAAACGGATACTACCATCAGCACCACTTCCACTCTCTGACTGAAGACGATGGGTTTATGCCGAACTGTGCCGAACGCCAGAACCTGTACAATCTTACTTATGTGAATGTCGACATGACTGCCACGACGGGCGCCCCAGTGGCGGGAGCAGGAGCTGGGACAACCGCCGGGTCGACCGCAGATAGGGCAAAAACCACGCGGCAGACCAAACCAAGTATTACGGTGACGGCCCCTGCTCCCGCCCCGTCGACAGTGCGCCGATCCGTTCCGATTCCGATACCGGTTTCCAATACAGTATCCAATTCTGTGCTACCGCTACCAGCATTGAGTCACGGACGCAACATGTTTCCTCAGCCGCCCCCGCCTTTACCGCTGGGCATGATCGGAGGACATGCCATGCTGTCCCCTGGCATTAACACTCCCACCAAAATGATAAGCTGTGCGCAGCTGGACGAGGCCATCACGGCAGCTGCTGCCAATGGCGACCAATGCATATCAAGCCCCAATTATCCTCAAACAGTGCCCTTTATTATCCCGCATCCCTCGCAGCAGCAGCAGCAACATTCACAGGCGCCACCACCAGGGCACCTACTCCCAAACAGCGGCGGGAGTGCTCCGCCACAGGTATTTCTTCACTACGGTGATGGAGCCCAAGCGGCGGCAGTGTGGCCAAATTCCGGGATGCCATGCTACCAGGCTCCCCCATATGGATCCAGCGGCAGCCACGCCGGCAGCTCGCCACATCACCACAATGATGTGCGGGCATTGTCACCTGCCCTGTCCACCTCCACCCTAAGCAGCGATTCCCATTGGAGTGGTCCAACCAATCGATGTCGGTAGGTGTTTCCTGTCGCTTTCCTTTTATCGATATAACATTTCTATATTTCTTAAATTAAAGTAGGCGTGGCGAAATTAACTTCACTTTTTCGAATAGAAAAAAAAAAAGGAAAACCGATTCGGTCTAGTCTTCAAACGATATTGACAGGGACTCTTTTTTTATTTTTCCTTCACAGCTTGGTCAGTGGGGAGCACCTTTCCATTTCACCTACACCCAGCTCTTTAGAAACCGGACAATTGTCACCACATTTGATTGAGATGAACGGGCAGCAACCGCAACTACATCCGAGGCAGCATACGCCGCGTCATCATCTGCCACCGCATGCGGTGCACCACCATGGACATCGTTTTGCCCATTACGATATGCACGGAGGCTCTGGTGGAGGTCCATGGTATGAGATGATGCTGCCACCCGATCGCTACCTGGCCCAGGCCAGGAATGTGGAAGTGGCGGCGCAGCCGGAAAAATTGATTTGCATGTGCAAGTATGATAAATTGTCGTTGGAGGTCTGGAAGATGTTCCGTGTTGCCCGCCAGACGCACAACAAGTTCAAGGCTAAGATGCGTCTATGGCGTTACTTGTACATCATGATGAATGTGAGTACGGGGGCTGGGCCCAGGGCGATTATATATATATATATGAATAAATTCATCACGTTGTATCAGATGTTCGAGGGGTATCGCATCTGCCTGGTTGGATCGACCATCACTGGCTTTGGCACGGATTCCTCGGACATCGACATGTGCTTGCTGCCCGAGCATCCAACGCATAACAATCACCACCATCATTCTTACCACAATGAGAAGCGGTCTGAGGCCCTCATCACCCTCGGCCTCTTCAATAGCGTCTTAAAGGAGGCTGGTAAGGAGCTATATCATTATCATAATTTCACCCACCGGAGTAAAGTTTTCTTTACAGCCGATGTGTTTAAAGACTTTAATCTGATTGAGGCAAGGGTGCCAATACTGCGCTTCAAAGACATTTCCAACGGCATTGAGGTTGATCTGAACTACAACAATTGCGTGGGCATTAAGAACACCTATCTGCTCCAGCTTTATGCTCAGTGTAAGTCTAATTATAGCGATAATGTTCCTGGATATAATTTTCAATGTACATTTGACTTGGTCATAGATCAAGGGATCTGCCTTGGTTTTGTTTGCTTTAAGATATAACTTTTTATACATTTTAAGCTAAGTTAAATATTATATATTTTCAGTGGACTGGCGAGCACGCCCACTGGTAGTAGTGGTTAAGCTGTGGGCGCAATATCACGATATTAATGATGCCAAGCGCATGACCATATCCAGCTACTCGCTGGTGTTGATGGTTCTGCACTATCTGCAGTACGGCTGTACACCTCATGTGTTGCCCTGCCTGCAGGCCCTATATCCAGAGAAGTTTCGTCTTGGACAACTGGATTGTCTGGATCTAGATCTCATCGAGCCTATTGAGCCCTACCAGACGCAGAATACCCAAACGCTGGGTGAGCTTTTGCTCGGCTTCTTTAAGTACTACAGCAACTTTGAGTGAGCGCTTTGCCCTTCTCCTGTAGAACCTAATCATCCATTAGTTGCCTCGTTTCAGTTTTCGCACCTATGCCATCTCCATACGCACGGGCGGCATCTTGCCAGTGTCCACTTGTCGCATGGCTCGAAGCCAGCGTAACGATTTCTACCAATGGAAGGAGCTCAACATCGAGGAGCCATTTGATCTATCCAACACGGCCCGCTCAGTGTACGACTATGCTACCTTTGAACGCGTTAAGGCAATCTTTCTGGCCTCAGCTCATCGACTGGATCACACCCTGGACCTGTCTTCCATCTTCCGTCCAATCGTGCATCCCCCAGAGCAAGCTCCCAACCAACAGGAGCAGGAGCAGTTTGAGCCACCGCGTGGCGGGGAGAAAATGATGGTCGTTCAAGAAGCAGCCGAACCGGGATTGATGGGAACTGAGGCCCATAAGCCCCAGATGCTAGGCGGCGGCTCATTAAGGTCAGTTGGTTCTTAGGGTTGATGGATAAAAAAGCACAAGTGTGCTGGATATAATTGAAAATAGTTGATCTATGCATAAGGATTTTTTGGCAGACGTTAACTTAAAGGTGTTAACCTAAAAGACCTGCCTTGAATGAAAGGACCAATAATGGTGTTAATAGCTGAACTTATATCTTTCTAACAAAGTAGAGTGTACGTTGCATAGTGCCCTTATAGAGTAAGGAGTGGACCAAATATATGAGTACTAATATAAGTGTATTTTAGGACAGCTCTTGACCCCACTATACATTTTATTTGTATATAATTTTTAAAGAAAGTACTATTCATAAATTCATTCCTAATATATTTAACAGTCTTTATAGAAAAAAATTGATTCAAAGACCAAAGTTATGAAAGATTTTAAAGATTTAAAAAGAAATTCTGTAAAATTTTTTCAAAAGTAATTAATGCAATGGTTCAATTTTATTCCCTTATTTATTTATTATTAAATAGATCAAATTCTAAATGCAATATAAAATATGTTAAGTATAGTTTAATAGGATATAACATTAAGTTAAGAAAAACTTTAGTAAAATGAATATTTTAACCCAGTTCAAGCTTCACAAAGAATAGATCTCACTACAATTAAAATTAATTAATATATACTAAAATCGTTGCAGGTAAAGCTTGAAAAAAGTGGTTAAACCGAACAAACAAAAATATTATGTCTTATACACAATGTTTACTACGGAACACCAGCCCAAAAGATTTCTTGTAAATTGAAATTCACGAAATCAAAAAAAAATCCAAAAAGATGAAAAGAACCAATTGGGAAACAAAATCGTGGGTGAATTTCAGTAAATACATTCTAATGCTTCTTTATTTTGTTAAATGTCATCTAGTAACTCATTTTCACTATTATTAATGCATAAATTCCATCAATTTGTTATATCGAATTCCATCAATTATTGTAAACATCCACGTCTCTCCTCCTGTGGCGTGTGTATGTACCTAACTTATGATATGCAAAATTGTCATCCGAAAATGTAAAAAAAAGGACTACAAGTTCTGTACAATAAATTATAAACAAGAAAAGAATGCAAAGCACAAACGTAATATGTTTTTTCATTTAACTTAAAGGGTTAATTGTATATCAAGTTATTTACATATATCAGAAGTAACAAGAAAGGATGATAATCCAAGGTGTTTGGAATTTGAAATCGATCATAACTAAATTATAATTAATTAATGGGGTCCATGGCAATTTGGGAATTAATTGTAAATCAAATAAATTAATTGTCATACTTAAGACTTACCGCAGTAGGTTATTCCTCTTAGTCATCGCTTAATTCCTTCCAGTGTAGAGGTTTAATCTTGGTTACTTCAATTAAAGTGAGCTTCCTGGTTAACCGGATGCATTCCATTGGCCAGATGATATTTCTGGGTCGCCATGCAATCACTATCATTACACTATCACTTTAGATGTTTAGATGTTGACAGGAGCGAGGCCACGGACTAATAGAGGCGCGCGCGGCCGACAGTGCCTCTATTTATAGTCCCCGAGTAAAGAGAACAGAGAAAGTGAGAGCGAAAGAGAAACAGCTAGCTCGAGAGCTAAGCAGAGAGAGTTGGAGAGCAGGTGCTGGTCTTAAGTTACAAAGAGAGAGAGTTAGAGAGCAGGTGATAGTCTAGAGTTAAAGAGGGATAGAGAGAGAGAGAGAGAGAGATGGACATGCCTGAAATAAAATATTATTATTATCGGGCAACTATATCTTATTGCTGCCAAAATAATAAAATAAACCTAAATGGCTCTATCTCAAATTAAAATATATTAAAAGCTGAGCTTGTGGAACGCCTTGGATCCATTTATCCCTCATATATACGATATTGTCATCGATGCTTATCCATAATACACATCAAAATACACCTTCCAGAATAAACAACAAAATATGTGTGTTGATTTTTGCAAAGAAAAATGAAAACTCTTTATTTAGAATTTCAAAGAAATAAATGAAAAGCAATTCAATTTTTCTTGCTTCAAAGAGTTGCGTTTTTGGGGGAAAAATAAACTCACATTATATTGACAAAAAAATATATATACCCTTTTTTCATATATCGTTTTAAAAACAATTAACAGGCATCTGTGTAACTGCATTAATATTACAATTAATATTAACCTCTTCTGATCCTTTTGTTTTCAGTTATTTTTTATTTATTTTATTTTATGGGTGGGAAGATCACATCTGTCATCGTTCATTCGATTTTCAATCATCATTGGCAAGTCCCGCGATCGAACATTGTGTGAATCAAATCCCCATATCCATTATTCTGAAGTTTTTGATTTTGTTTTAACATATTTTGTTGTTTTTTTTTTTTCCTTTTTTTGTTTTACTTTGTTTTGGTTTTTTGTGGATAACAAATGCATACGCAGAAGTAAAAAAAGAAATTGTCGAAGACTTACGAAATGTACAACAGTTGTGGGCTTAGCATGGGGCCGGCCGATGTGAGTGTGAACGTGTGTTTTGGATTTAAAAGTCTAGAGCATGAGCTTAAGTCTTGGCTGCACTGCACCGGAAGGCAGAGAATGGTAAAGAAGGTTTCAAAAGATGATGGGCCACTTTACATCTCCCTTGGGGGCGGGAGTGGCACCGGCTCGGTAGCCGGATGGATGCGCAAATCCCATCCCCCAATCGGGCAGGCAAAAGACATACGCATTTCGAGAAAATGCTTTACATCGTGTGTTCCGTCTGCTTGCATAGCTGTCAAGGCAGGCTCTTCCGTTTCGGGACCATGATCCTGCGGAGCGCATTCGCTCATAGCGCTCGACGTGGCTGCAGTCCTTTTGAGTGATCTGCAATGCACACTACCGCCTGTAATGGACTCCGTACTCTGTCGCTCACTCTATCTCTCGATAATTACTGTCCCCTCCACCGTTTCTCCGTGTCCATGGCCGTGGCCCCGCCCGTACTCATGTGTTTCTAGGTCCTCTCGCTGCGCTGCGCGTTTCTCGCATCTGTCGTTGTTTCCCTGTGCTCGTAGTCCTTGCTCCTTGTTTCATGTCTGCTCCTTGCTGATGCTGCTACTCTTTGATTGTTGTTTTCAAAATCTTGAGTTTGTTGTTTTTTTTTCATTTGGGTTGCTTGCTTTGTAATCGTTTGTATTTTGGTAGTGCACCCGCGGCGGCCGGATTCTCAATAAGGCTGTGAGAACTGATTCAAACTGCGTTCGCCCGACTGTAAGAAAGTAAAACAAAATTAAAGTTAAAGGGATTTACGCCATTAAATATGAATCACAGAAACTCACCACGTTAAAGGCCACATCTTGGGAGAGCAAACCGTCCATTTGTGATATTTGTCCAAAGTCCTGCGATAGCTCCGGCTGCTGCGATAAAGCAAATCCGCTTGGCTGCGTCATTTGCAGCGACAATGGCACCGGTTGCTGGGTAAATGGAGTCACACTACCACCGCTGGTTGGTCCTCCAACCGCTGCTGTGGCGCCACTTGCTTGTCCACTCGATGTCCGTAGCTTGCCCAGCTTATTGGATTTCTTGTTGCCGCCAGACTGTGCATTATTTCCCGAACCGACGGCTCCTCCTCCGGCGCCGCCTCCACTGACCGTGCCAGCGTTTGAGGGGAAGTTGCCGGACAGCTGCTGCTGCATGGGTCGATTCTGCTTGGCGGCCATGATTGCTTGCTGATGTTGGTTATAGAAACGCGGCGGCAGATTGGTCATGTTCATGAACATGCCCACGGGCACGGGCATGTTACCCAAAGCGGCGGCGCCATGCTCATTGGATATGTAGCCAATGGAGTCATGGTGCAGGTGAGCAGCTGCCCAACTAGGGCCTGCACCACCGCCACCATAGTTGTTATTGCCACTACCGACAGCGCCCAGGCTGTAGCCGTGCATGGAGTTGGAGCCGGCGGGGCCACCGCCGTAACCAAGGGGAGAGGCTCCGCCGTAGGGAGTTCCACCGCCGCTACCAAACTGGGAGCCGTTAACTGCTGCCTGGCCTGGCATCGGGCGACCGCTGCGATCGTAGATAGAGCCGGCCACCATCACCTCCTTGGCATCGGCCATCATGGTAGACATGAAGTGAGCCCCAATGTTCATGCTATTAACCAGCTTCTTCGGCTTTTGGAAATGGATGAGAGACTCCTTGAGGTTGTTCAGTGAACCCTCAACGAGCACCTTGCGGTCCTTGTAGAAGTTGAGCAGATGGTTCCAGAGCTGCTGCTTGGCGAGCACCTTGGGATTGCCCACGATAATGATGCCGTATTTGGCACGAGTAAGGGCCACATTGAGGCGTCGGGGATCGTTGAGGAAGCCAATGCCTTGCCGCTCGTTGGAGCGCACGCACGACATAATGATGATGTCCTTCTCACGTCCCTGGAACGCATCCACGCTGGCGATCTCAATCTCTTGATACAGGCGGGAGTGGAGGCTGCCTTGGTATTGCATATACTGGACCAAGTAGGCCCGTTGACCCTCGTACGGTGTGATGATACCGATCTGTTCCGGCTTGATACCCGCCTTAAGGAAGCGCGTTGTGATCTTCTCCACATTGGCCGCCTCGGTACGATTAAGAAACGAGGTGCCGGAGCCTGCGATTTCCTCCTGGCCCTGGGTAACCAGGAAGAACATAGGTCGCTCCGGCTGCGGCCACGGAAAGTCCAGTTTAAGGCGTCGATCCTCGGCGCAGACGCCGTTCTGCAGTGAGCCCTCGTAGAAGAAGTTGGACGGGAACTGGGATAACTCCGGATGCATGCGGTACTGCACCTCCAGGCGGAACGGACGGATGCCCAGAACGACCAGGCGCTCGAACAGACTCTGCGAGAGGCCGGCGCGAGCGGCTTTCTTGCACATGACCACCGGACCCAGCTGACAGTGATCGCCGACAAGGATTAGCTGCTTGGCTCCCAGCACCACCGGTACCATGCACTCTGGCTCCGTGGACTGCATCGATTCGTCGATGAGGATAGAGGTGAACTTGATCCGTGACAGCCGCCCATCTCCAGCGCCTACGCACGTGCAGCAGATGACATCGGCGGCCTCCAGCAGCTGGTTCTCCGCACCACGCTTCAGACTGCGATAGCGCTTCTCGTCCGCGGAACTAAGCTCTCCGGTCTCGTCCTTGAGCTGCTGCAGCTTCTTCAGCTCCGTGTTGGTCTCCATGTTGCGGATCTGGTTATGTAAGGCGAGGAAACTTACCGGACTGTCGATGGCCTCGCGGCTCTTGGCGCATACCCGCACCACCTTCAGGTTTGTCCGATGGATCTTCTCCGTGAGCTGGTCGACGGCCGTGTTACTGGGGGCGCACACTAGCACAGTGCCGCCATGCTGCTTCACCAGCTGGTAGACAATTGTGGCCGAGGTCACCGTCTTGCCCGTGCCCGGCGGTCCCTGGATGAGCGACAGGGGACGCTGCAGGGCATGCTTCACGGCATACACCTGGCTGCGATTCAAATCCGGCAGATGCGGTGCGCTATACAGCTTAGGCTGCGGACCGCGAAACAGCACCTCGTCGTTGGCATCGGCACGGCCGTGACCCAGCAGGCGCGAGTAGATGTAGTTCGACACCGAGTTGCGGTCCATGGCAAAGTTGCTCAGGGCGCGGGTCATCCGATCGAAGGAGGTGTACTTCCAGATAAAATCCACGGAGAAGTTGCTGGTGCACTTGACCGGCGCGTTGGAGGAGGACTTCAACTCCAGGCCGACATCGTCGCCAAAGTTGTCCGGCACCTTGATTAGCTGGCCGGTCTCGCTCCACGGACTATGTAGCTCACCGACGTAGCGCAGCCGCAGCTCGTCACCATGCATCAGTTTCATATCCGAGTCGGTCTTGGCCAGCGTAAAGTAGGCAATGGTCTTCTTGTTCAGGCCCACGTCCCACCGCACCTCGATGTTCTCCTGGGTGGCAGACTCCTTCAGTTTCTTGTCGTAGTCAGCCTCGAGGTCGACCAGCGGCCCGAAAGTCTTCTCGTACTGATAACCGTCCTTGTAACGCAACAGCACCTGCGCCGGCTCCGAGTCAATGCCCGGCTTCTCCAGATCTTGGAACGTGGCCTCGATATTCTCCTTCCACAGTTCCTCCAGCTTGTTGATCTGGGCTGCCGAGATTTGCCGTGCCCGCAACTGACCCTGTTCGCTCGGCTGCTTCACCAGCCAGGGCAGGAAGCAACGATCGGCAATTAGTGGCTTCCACTGCTCCTGATCCCAGTTCATGTCCTTCAGCGAATTCTGGGCGGCACACGGCTGGCGGCAGAGCAACACCACCACAGAGTCTGCCTTGGCCGGGATGAAGCCCAGCACGAAAACATTCCGCACGCCGCACGAATAGCATTCGAGTATGGTCTCGCCTAGGGGTCCGTCGGCGTGCAGGGTTACCTCGCGATGCTTCGCCCGCACCAAATGGTTGATAATATGCGAACCAGAGGTGCTGCCCCGTCCGTTGCAGAACCACTTTTTGCAATTGTTGCACATCACCACTGTGGCTGGGTCATGGATGCCACAGTATTTGCACGCATGCGCTGGTAGCTCCTTTACATACGAACTGGCGGCGTCGTCGTCCTCCTCCTCAAACTGCAAGTCGGCCAAATCGTTGGTGATGCTGGCCAGGCGCGGATGTGAGTCCCCACCGCCTCCCGTTTGGCCGCGAGACTGTGGCAAGGGGTAAGGGAATAAGACTAGGAACGTACGTATATGGGGAGAGGCTACTCACGTGCAGGTCCAGCTGCTGCTGGTCGCCCTGCTGACTCTGCGAATTGGACGGCATGGTAAAGTCACGATAATCGTACTGCGTCGGCTGTGTATCTGCTCCTGGCATTAACTCGGTGTCGTCCATGTCCAGGAAAGATAGCGCCGAGCTGGGCGCATACGTGTCCACGCTCATGGCGCCGCCTGCGTTGCCTCTTCTCCCAAGGTTGCTACTGCTGCTTCCCCGCCTCACCTCGCGGTCACTCTTCTGCTTTTGCTGCTTCTACTGCTGCTGCGTCTTCTTCTTCCCTCTGTGATTCTCGAGTCCGACGATGTGCGTGGATCGTTCTGATCGCTGACTTGCCTGCCACACTTACTGGCGAGACAGTTGTCCCTGCCGCTGGCAAGGAATTCGCTTGAGATGTGGAATTCCGAGTAATTACGCCGGAACGAGCCGAATTTCGTAGAATGTGCGGCTGTGGCTGGCACAAAAAAAAACGTTTTGCGCGTGAAATAATTCGATGGGCACGTTCAGCATGCAGCCTGTTGTTGGTACTCAGGTCACTGTTTCTTTATTGTTTAATGATCGATTCTAAGAGGAGCGGCGAATCTCCCAACCTGAGTTTACGTATTCGTCGAGAAATTGTTACTGTAGATGCTGATGTCGCCGATTGCTTAGTTAAAATATGTGTCAGAATATAACAAAATAATGCGAGTCTATCGATATTTCGATCAACCAAAGTAATCGATTGTTATTTTGGCCTAGGTAATATACTAGAAAATACTAATTGCAGGTGAACAAAAATGTGGGAAAGTGGTTCGAACTTTAAGAAACGGCTTAACGCGTTTTTTTTGGCGGAAACAGCTGTTTTTTGTTTTGGTATTGATTGACGGGTAATCAAATTCCGATAATTAAAGCTAATTAGTTGGAATGGGTTGAATATTCGATTATTATAAGAATTCGTGATTTTAACCGTATAAGTATTTAAACATTTATCATCAATGAAAATGCCTATCGATATGAGCTTCAATAATATCGATAGCGCTGCCACATGTGCCAGAGAGCGTGCTTTTTAAACAAACATCCGATTCAAAATAGATGGCGCTCTTTCTGAGAAAAAATTATACAAAAATTAATACTTTTTAGTTATTCAAAAAAAATTTAAATAAATTCCGAAAATGATTAATGCCTTTTTTGTTTATTTTTCAACATTTTTATAGCTTTTGTATATAGTATAATAATATAATATATTTGGTTATATTATCCATAAAGTTGAGTAAAGTCGGAGTATCCCCGACAATAGAATACCCAAATGGCCTTTCCTTTTTTTTTTTAATTTGAATATTATACATCCCTATAAGGACAGCACCAATATTTTTATGTGATCTTTTGAAACGCCTACAAACACACGGACAGAGACGTATAATGTCTATATGGGCTCGCCTGATTAATGCTGATTAATAATATGGATATAGTATATAGCTACAGATCTATGACTTTATGCTGGACCATGAGAACTCCTTTTTATACATCCCGTAAGCCAGCCAATACAAGAGATTGAAGAAAGCAAAGGACATGGGGAAGGCTATGCGAGCAACGCGGTCGATTAGGGAGACACTATTCACATAACTGGCGCCGCGTCCTTGGCCACTCTTCTCCGCTGCCGCGTCCCGTTCCCTCTGTTTCCGGAAGTTGTCATCGCTTTTGAGGCAAAGCCAAATCTGTCGCATGCGTGATACCACCGGCGGCTCCGTCTGGGTGGTGCGCTCCATCGTGGAGGCATGTGACGATGTCTTTGGATATATGTATGCTGATGGGTCCTGTCAAGGATATACTGGATAACGAGCAACAATTAAGGCATTGTCTCTATCATGTTCACTCACATTAAACAAGGGACCAATGAGAGCGGCACGCTTACGAAAACCCCCAGTGGCCATGGTATCCTCTAATCCAAGGCCATCATGCTGGCCACAAGAACAGATCTCATTTCTCGAATTAATGGACTCACTGGCCACCTCATCGTTTTCATAATTATCCGTAGCATCACTTCCATCATCCTCTTCAGCCGATGCCGCCTGGTCCACTTCCACCTCAGCCACATATTCCGGCGATGGATTGTTGGCTGCACAAATATCCTCCCATTGTTCCTCCAACTTGGGTATCTCGCCACTGCCCAGCTTGGTGAAGTAATGGACACCGGCAAACTCCAGCAGGGTGGCAATGCAATACAAAAAGCTCATCAATAGAAACCAATCAAGGGCCGTGGCATATTTGACCTTTGGCAGATCGGTTCGCGAGTCCAAGCTGATTGTGGATAGAGTGAGTACGGCGGTTACGCAGAGACCCACTCGGTCGCTGGTGGCTTCGCGATGTATCCAAAATGAGACCCAGGAGAGGACCACTATCAGTATGCATGGCACATAGACCTAAATGAGACATAAGATAATAGTAAGCAGAGCGTGCAGAGCTATCGTTTGGGCCTTCCGAGAACAGCTTCCGGATAGGTCTCTCTCTCTCTCTGTCTCTCTGTCCAAGCCTTGCCTGCAGTGTACAGACAGAGATTTCATTTAAGCTGTACTCTATTAGATCATTGGAGAAGAGAACGAAGAGAGTCCATCTCCTCTCTCTTTAATGTCTTAGTCTTGTGAGAGTACCTGCAAGTATATACCATATAGAGTTAAGGGTTAGCCCCATAATCACCTGTATAAGAAAGTATCCAGTGTGTCTTTTAAGATTAAAGGCAACATGCAAGACCGAAAAGTCACCCTCGCGACGCCTTGATGTAAAATTGCGATACATCATGCTAATAAGATCAAATTGATTTAGGGTCATTCCTGGGACAAAGGACACAGCATCATCTTGGTTCTTCCACTCGTAGACTAACTGCTGGTTAGTATAACCGTCTAAATTTTAGATACTTCATAAAATGATGAACTCTATATGCGAAAGGTAAATACTTACAACTACCGATTACCAGAGGGCAGGATTGCCTGTCCATGGGAAAGTTCTTCAGTTCCATGGGACAAGTGGCCTTAATGGTCAACCGCATGGAATACAGGATTCCTCCATTCTGGTCCAGTCGAAGGAGCTTATTGGGCACCGTTATGGTGTGTATATGCGAATGCTTGCCATTGTAGAAATAGGTGTCTGGTCGCCAGATTTTATCCAGCATCTTAATGCTCAGCGACAGGCTCTTGATGGGTCCCTTAAAGCTCAGCCTTTTGTCCCGCCAATACTGCCGGAAGTAGCAATCCATTGAGTACTCCATATCCAATTCAGAGACAGGTCCCATGCTACGTATAAGTATATTCGTTTGCACCACCGTCGGCATACCCTGGCCATGGGTGGGTAGCTGTGACTGTTCATAGCGTTTGAGTAAATTTTCCAGAATTATGGATATATTCCGACTCAGCATGTCAGCAGAGGCCGTACGGGGAGCTCCTCCTCCTCCGGGAGCTTCTGCTCCAGCTTCTGTTCCCATATTCTCGGCAAAGTAACTAACACTTTTCTGACTGCGATGTCGACTGCTCGTTAGCTGTTGCAAGGACGGTGGCAATACGCGAAAGGACTCGTAAATTCTGCTTGCACTGAACTCACTGGTTATATTTGGCATTTTCGGGAGGATTGAGGTCTGTGTCTGGCCTGAAGGTTCCACAGAACGCACCACCGATGAGTTTAGAGCTGGTATGCCATGGCTAAGGTGGCAGTCCAAAATACACAGGGATATATAACATCTAATAGGGGGAATCGGGAACACAATTGTTTCGTTTTTAAAGCTTTCTATGTTGTTGATTAGGAATAAATATAAAGTCCCTAAGTGCTTCCTTTTATGACTTCAAAAACAACTCAGAACTGAATTACTTAATTTCCTACATATAGACTCTTTTTAAATAAATTTCAAGCCACTAACGGGTTATTTTTTTTAAAGAAGCGGCTAAGAATGTTTTAGTTCAAAACACTTTTCAAAAAAGGCTTTGAGATCTTAAATATTTTAGATTTTGCAAATAATTTTAACCCTCAGCGACTGCTCCCTCTCAGATAGAGGTCTTAAAACTATGGAATGTTCTAAAATAGAATAGAAAAAACCCTATATAGTCTTCCAATTGAAGAATTCTAAAACATATGCATTATGCATTTAATTCCTAATAATAAATAAGCTCGTGTGTAGATTGTACAGTGTAGCCACCGTGACGCACCAAATCAATCGAATGATAATCCACTTTAATTGATTGTCCCCCCGGCACATGCTAAATAAAAAAAGAGGGCCAAGTCTCGTCAGCCTACATTTTCCATTTCCCATTTTCCACTTGACGCCGACGCCGATGCTGATGCTGATGCTTGTGCTTGTGATTTGCCGCATGTGTAAAGCCAGGAGTCAAGCCAAAAATCTGCTTGACTTGCTAAAAAAGTTATATGTACATGGGATGCATCCATAATGAAGAACCCCCCAAAAACTGGTACATCGTTCCACATCTGCCTTTGGCTTTTTAGAAACTAAATAAAAAATTACATAATACCGCGCGGCATTAAGTGTTAAATAATTACGAAATATCCCCACAGCTCCGGCTAGGTGTGTAATTATTTAACAAACAATTATGGTCCTTGACATGAATACCAAGTGAGAGATTTTGAATGGCAAACAATAGAGGTCCAGGGGCGCCTTTTCTATTTTTTGAAAAACAAAAATAATAATAGGAAAACTTACCCGGAAAACAGGCGAAGAATTGATGGCGGAACCATTTCGAATCCTTAGGAAGGCTTGAATTTATTTTCCAGATTATAATATGCGAACACCGTAAGGTCTGACCATCGCTTTCAGTGCTTATGGTTAGCTCTGATGCCAAACTGTGTCCCGCGTTGCATTCAATGCTAACAAGTCGCATAATGCAGCCTCTGTAGCCGCTGGCGTAGCTGGCAGTTGGCATGCGCAAACCATGAATTACCTCCTTTTTAGAAAAATTTAGCAAACCTTTCGCTTCGTTGCACTGAAATCCAGATCCTGTACGTTGTCCATGAACACTGAAGGCTATAAAAAAAAAACAAAAGGGAAGCGCAGGATATTAAAGTATTCACAGCTATTCCATGTCATTCAGGTTAACAATTCCAACGCCCGATTAATGATGTCATTCAGCATTAATAATTGTTGATTAATAATTGATTTATATTTTTATTTTAAGATTACATTTTTCAGAGATAAAAAACATAATAATCTTTGCTCAGATACTCCCTGAAATTTTCAAAGTTACTTGTAGATTATTCCCTGATAAGGAAGCTAGCTGATAGCCTTGCAGAGCTTATCTTATCATAATTTTCAATAATTTTTTCAAAAACTCCAAAACCCACAAAGTGCACTCTGAGCATAAATGCATATGCCGCTTACACTGCCTTATGATTCCCAACCAGTTCTAGCTTCCACAGAGTGGTAACCCTTCTAAGACACTGTGTACAAGCCGTTTAGTGATGACGTGGCCTGGTGAAAAACTGATCCAATTACCTGCTAGTTATGTGTTGATCAATTATTTGTGGGTTTTTGGTTTCATTTATGCATTTGTTTAAATTAAATTCTTAACGAATATCTATTTTGCTAAAACAAAGGTTGATTTTTGAGACCCCTAATAAACTTTGGTGAATTATGAATTGCCTTTTCCTATTATTTACTTGTAAAGAAGAGGTCTATTTTATATATATATATATATATATATATATATATATATATATATATATATATTTTATATAATTATAATATTATATATATAATTTTATATAATTATATATAATTATATATAATTTTATACACACTCACATATGTATATGCATGATAATGATAATTTTGTACATTTTTTTCAAAAACTCCAAAGCCCACAAAGTCCACTCTGAGCATAAATGCATATGCCGCGTTCACTGCCCAATGATTCCCAACCAGTTCTAGCTTCCACAGAGTGGTAACCCCTCTAAGACACTGTATACAAGCCGTTTAGTGATGACGTGGCCTGGTGAAAATGTGATCCAATTACCTGCTAGTTATGTGTTGATCAAATATTTGTGGGTTTTTGGTTTCATTTATGCATTTGCTTAAATTAAATTCTTAACGAATATCTATTTTGCTAAAACAAAGGTTGATTATTGAGACCCCTAATAAACTTTGGTAAATTATTGAGTGTATTTTCTTAATATTCACTTATGACAAAGGGACTCTTTAAACACACTTACACATATACATTAATAACATCATTCCATTATCATAATTTTCTGTAATTTTTTTCAAAATATTTACATTGCGCAATAATTCCCACCCATATAAGCCATTGAAGATCTTGCCAGAGATCGTTAGAAAACATTTCTGATGTCAGCATTAGTTGTGTATAATATATTTCTGGCCTGTTCTATATTTCCATGATTTAAAATACATAAAACGTGTTTAATTAATTAAATAATTCAAGTCAAGCATATTTGATCAAAAATAAGACAATAATAAATAAATTTATTCCTTAGAAACAAATGCATTCGAATGATTGTGAGACTTGCAAACAGTTAACACAACAAAATTGTACAAATTTTGAAATGGAATATGCATTTCTATTTTATTTATTAAAAATAAACAAAATAAAGTACAAATTTTAAAAATAATTATTACCAACCAACACCAATAGATGTCTCTGCCTGCCGAAAGCTTTTAACGGCAAGCACATGCAACATGGCCAACAGGACGGATGCGCAATGCGGGTCAACCCGAAGCTGAAACCGAAGCCGAAACTAAAGCCGAAGTAAAAACCGAAGCTAAAACCAAACACGAAGGCACCCGAAACCAAGTACGAGCAGCTCCTGCATAGGCAGCAGCATCCCTGTGTGCCATCATTCATAAGATAGACACAGCAGTCCGAGGTTGAGCGTAGACCCGAAAATAGTGATATAGACGAGGAAACAAGGTGCGAAGGCGGATCTGGGGGCATGTTTGTCTGAGAACGGGAACGGGAACGAAAGCGGGAAACGGAAACGGGAGCGGGACAAGTGATTTGACTTGACAATGTGTCTCAAGTCTGTGTGCGAGTTCCAATTTCAAAGCACATGAAAAACAAAAAAAAAATGGCCAGCGAAATGACAAAATTAAGTTGCTTGCTCTTTTTTTTTTGATTGACTAAATGTTCGACATGCATTTGTGCCAGAAATCCCCCTTGTCACCGAAAATCGAATCTAGGTCTCCAAGGAAATTCGTTCAATGAGAGACTCAAAAAGAAGAAAAAAAGAACCCTTGGAGAAAGGGTAGAACTCTGTCAGGCAGGGACTCTAAGGACACAACGACTTAAAAGTCACTTGAAGTCACTTTCTGCCACAGCCGCCACTTCTACCACCCCCTACATGGTGTATACACATATAGCAATTATTTTAATTGTGCACTTGCATGCCTGATTCGCAAATATGCTTTTTGGCAGCCCAGCAGCAGCAGCAGCAACCATCACAAGTGCGCAGCACACAGCACAGCATCTGTGTATGGAAGGGAAAAGCAGGCAAGCACGGAAGCACGAAGCACGAGCACGAATCACAAAGGCACGAGCACACACAAATGCCAAGTAAACAAACCAAATTATTTCGTTGTATTGCATAAAATCAATGCAACATTGGGTCGTCTGACCTAAGGATACACAAGTGAGTGGATTGAAAAATTCGTCTACAGTGTATAAGACAAGTCCTAAGTGTATCCTTTGAGAGAAAAGTGTCAAGTTTTGGGAGAAGTCTGGCTTTCTAACACACGAATATAGTGTTTCGGAAATATTGAAATGAAGATTTAAGTGTTATATCCTGTAATTAAAGTCAGATTTGGTATTTCTTATTCAGGAAATTTTTAAGATATCCATTTTTATTTTAATATAAGTATATTTAAACGAACATTTTTATTGGCAAATAAAAGTTTTAAAATCTCATAACTTAGCTAAAAAAGCCTTAATTTTAATTCGGTAAGCTGTTCTGTGCTCGTTTTTATTAGGTTAACAAATCTGCATACTCAATTTAAGAAATAAATCAATTTAAATTTTTTATAATTTTTTTTGATAATTTTATCGATGTAACCCCTTATAAAACTTTGCAAAAATTCTTAAATTTTTTTTTTCTCTCTGAGATGACTAGAACGACTCGGCTGATCGTGCTGATCAAGAATATATATGATTTATAGGGTCGGAAATGATTATTTCACTTAGTTTCGAGACTCTGACTGAAATTAGAATACCCTGCAGGGGTATATCAAATTATATGTTTAAAATATCTTTAGACAAATTCACTGATTCGGTTCTCAGTCATAATTGTCCGCTCAGCTGATCTATATATAATACACATTAATTTTTTATAATTTTTAATTGGAAACAACAGCTGCTGAAGAACATCATCATGACAGAGGAACGATAGCCAATGCCTTCGTTTTGCTGTCGCGATGAGAGGAGAAGGAAAACTGGAAACGCCGGCGCATTCAATGCCAACGAGTTGAGGTTGAGTTCGAACAATGACACAAGCAAAGGTGGCCAATCTGGCTCGTTTCACCTGCCTCGGAGTGAACTATAGTCTGGCGATACTACTGATATTGCTGGGCGCCCAGCCCCAACTAGTTCGGTTTGTGCAAATATCTCTACTTTGGTTTTAAATTAAATCAATTTGGCTAAAATCGAAATTATACTTTCAGATGCAGTCGCAAAGATATGCTTGCTGGCCGCCTGGAAAATGTTACACAGACAATATCAAAGATACTCCAGGGCTACGATATACGTTTAAGGCCCAATTTCGGGGGAGAGCCCCTGCATGTGGGCATGGACCTGACTATAGCCAGCTTTGATGCCATCTCAGAGGTTAACATGGTATGAACAAAAATTATATTGAATATAATCTAAATATATACTATATATATTTTAATTTTATAATCCAGGATTACACAATAACAATGTATTTAAATCAGTATTGGCGGGACGAGCGCCTGGCATTTAATATATTCGGTCAGTACTATGATCATGATGCCGAAGATGATGGTGTAAACGATGTCCTCACATTATCCGGTGATTTTGCTGAAAAGATATGGGTGCCGGATACGTTTTTTGCCAATGACAAGAACAGGTGCAGATACTAGACAATCTCATAATCGAATTGTTATTTCTGAATTAACCACTTTCCCTGTAGTTTCCTGCACGATGTCACTGAGAGAAATAAGTTGGTGCGTCTGGGCGGAGATGGAGCTGTGACATACGGCATGCGGTTTACCACCACTTTGGCCTGCATGATGGATCTGCATTACTATCCATTGGATTCCCAAAACTGTACCGTAGAAATAGAGAGTTGTAAGTGGCTGAAAAGTATGCTACGTTTATTGATTATTAATTCCAAATATTCTCCCACTTAGATGGCTATACGGTGAGCGATGTGGTCATGTACTGGAAACCCACACCTGTTCGGGGCGTGGAGGATGCCGAGCTGCCACAGTTCACCATAATTGGATATGAGACAAACGATCGGAAGGAGCGACTGGCCACTGGTGTCTACCAGAGGCTTTCGCTCTCATTTAAATTGCAGCGAAATATTGGTTACTTTGTGTTCCAAACGTATCTGCCCAGCATACTCATTGTAATGTTATCCTGGGTCTCGTTCTGGATTAACCATGAAGCGACCAGTGCCCGTGTAGCCTTGGGCATCACCACTGTCCTCACCATGACCACGATCAGTACAGGTGTACGGAGTTCACTGCCTCGCATATCATATGTAAAGGCAATCGATATCTACCTGGTCATGTGCTTCGTCTTCGTCTTTGCCGCCCTTCTCGAATACGCTGCTGTCAATTACACCTATTGGGGCAAGCGGGCCAAGAAGAAAATTAAAAAGCTCAAGGACTGTGATCGTCGGAAGATGGGTAAGATGTAGGGATATTACAAGAAAGTCGATATATAACTCGATGATATAAATCCATATTCTGGTATATAAACCAAATCCTTGATTTTACAACTCCCTTTCTTTACAAATTAGGCAAAAGTGAAAGATCCGAAACGTGTTCAACGACAGAAGATATTATCGAGCTGCAGGATGTTCGCATGAGCCCTATACCTTCGTTACGAAAAGGTAACTATAATGCGACCCTCGATTCTATCGGTACCGAAACCATGAATTTAGGCAAGTTTCCGCCTAGTTTTCGTATAACTCGTAACTATGGCACCGGACGCAGCCAGCTCAGGCATCGTACACAAAGGGGTAAGTTTTTATAAAATATATTATTAACTTGAAATTAATAGAGTAATGATATATTATTGCAGGAATATCCACCCGGCCCCGCATGATGCATGCATTAAAAAAGGGTGCCTCTGCCATTAAAGCAACTATACCGAAGATCAAAGATGTCAATATTATTGACAAATACTCACGAATGATATTTCCGATCAGTTTCCTTGCGTTCAACCTGGGCTATTGGTTATTTTATATTCTGGAATGATAGCTATCTATATATAAGTAGTATATATATTTACTCAAGTATTGGACAGATACTGTAGCCTTAAGTCAATGCTTTCAATTATCGGCTTAATATTCCATTTTGTTACAACATACTTTGGTTGATGTATTTACAAGGCTTTTTTTTATTCATATATATACACACACATTTATATATATATCTAAATATATATATCGGAAAGAGTTGTTTATTAAAAAATTGAGCTTTTATAGTCTGAAACAAAAAAAGCAACATTTACACCGAAGAAATTAAAAAAAAAAAACCAAACAAAAAAAATGTATGTATCTAGATCATATCCTTGTGTCCATCCAAAAATTTCAGTCCGTTAAAAACACCTGTATCTCAGGGACTCCAAAAGCTGAATCATCAGCATAAATATTTGTATATATCCTTGTAGGAGATATAATTTATATATGACTTATTTCTAAAGAAGATTTCCTTTGATTGAGAAATTTGTATATATTTCTAATTGATCGTAAGGAGTTTTCCAGAAGTCTCTTTCTGTTATATAGAATAACGATGAATACTTTAAATATATCTTTAAAATTGTTTAAATTTAAATGCAATGAAACACTTAACAGATTTTAAACGAACATATATGATATATATTCCCATTTCCAGATTTACGGGAACCCCTGTATCTTAGAGAATTCCAAATCTTTCTATCTTGGTTACTGAAACCATTTTTCTATAAATTACAAATCTTATTCCATATTAATATATAAATCTTATTCCATATTAATATATATTTTTATAAATTTCTTACTTAAAGGTTTCTTAAAAAGTAACAAAAACAAATCTACAAGGGTATATTTTAGTTTCGGCCACCGAATCTAAGCATTAAATGATGTCAAAATTAGTTTTCTTTGAGTTTTAATTATCAAATATCAATAATATCAATTATCAGATGGACAAACCGGGACTTGGAAACACAAATGTTATCCATATTTAATTTTATACATACACATATATATTATTTGATGTAATATATAACAAATAAACCATTTTTTTATTGTTTCTAATTATTCAGCGTAGAACCTTGACCAAGGTGCCTGCTATAGAGGGACCATTAATAATCCTGTATCAGTTCAATTATAAAATAAACATGTAAACAGAAAATTAAAATGTGAAAATCACAAACAGATTTATTTACGAGAAAGAGTTCTCTTTTGGGAGAGCGGATGATGATGAGCTTGGAGCTAGGAGAGGCGAGGAGGAGGAGGAGGAGATGGTCGATGAATCTGTTGATTGCTTAAAAGACAGTAGCGCTTCCGTTGTACATTGCATCGGCAATACCTACAGTAGCGGTCACGTTAATAGTTTTTTTAAATATTGTATATTATTATCACATACCATTTTTTATCTAATTCCATAATAATGCATTTTTTTATTTACTATTATATTATATATTTTTTATTCTTTGATTCTTATTATAGTAGAGAGAAATTTGTGTACAATTTAATGGCCTTAAAAACATTATTTTAGTGGTTTTAAGTAACTTTTTTATTTCAAAATTATAAAAAAATTTTTCTATGAGTCAAAGCTAAGTAACTAACAAAAAACAAATCTATTTTTTGTTCAAGCTTATGTCTAGATTTAAATTTACCAATAATAAAATAATAATTCTCAACAAAAAAAACAATAGTAAAAATAGGCATAAACTATATAATTAAAATCACTGACATTTAGTTTGGGCTTTTATATTGACCGTCACTGTAAGCCCAAGTTGTGCAGGGTCAGAAGTCTGTCTAGTTTTTCGGGCTATATGTTCCAATGACACGTAATTGTGTGCAAAAAAGAGTCATCGCTTGATAACTGCGTTTTACAAGTCCAAAACAATTTCATGGTAGCGGGGGTGGTCAAAGTGACTGACTTTTAATTAGTTAAATTATATATTTATTGGTTAAATATTATTTCCTACAGGTGCAACTGCATAATAGATCATTACCCAGCCCATTGGCAGGAGCTGCTTTACCGACTGTGCAGTAAACTGCTTGCGAGCAGGAGCAAAATATGTCGTCAGCCTTATTATCTCAATTAATCATATCAAAAAGATACACTTATAAACACAACAAATAATAACATAAAATTATTTATTTTTGTGGTATTTCTATACATATTATACGTTTAAATTAATAACAATGCAGTTCATACTTTAAAGCCTATTTTTGGCGACCCCTTTTGGACTACGCCCTTGTGCCAAAGCAAATTAAACTCAAATTTATTCGAGTCGATTCAGCACATGTTCGAGCAGACCTCATGGTGCATGGGGCAGCAACAGCAACTCCAGTCAAAACAGCGGAAGCTGATTCATGCGCTGTAAACACTCACTCAAATCAGCGCTGGCAACTTGGAAAACTATAAACTGAACGTTTTCAGAATAATAACTTTTAATGAAGCTGCAAAATTTCATGCATTTTTAATATTAATTCAGAGTCTCCATTTTTAAGAATTTCTTAATTATTCTCTTACAAGAAATAGTTTAATTATGAAAAATAAAAATCGTCAGCACTGTCACTCAAGCAGCCACTACCACTCTCTCGCATTTGCGCGCTGCTCTGCTCCCTCTCTCTCTCTCTCTTTGACCATCTCTCTTTTCGCCTACTACTACTCTGTCCTCTCTGTCGCGCACTCCTCTCACTCATTGTCTCGCTCTCGCGTCTGTCTTCCGCCATATACTCACAATTTAGGAGCAGTTTTCTGCTTTTGCACGGTGTTATTGATTCTGCCGCATGTCGATAGTGTTGTCAGTTTTAGCTTTTTGGCTTTTTCTTCTGAAAACCCTTTTGGCTAAGATTAAAGTTCTGCATTTAAAACTATTACAGCTTACGATAAAAATAATACAACTACTAGTCAAAATGCGAAACAGTATTTTTTATATTTAAAGTTTATATTATATCAAAATTAATTAATTTTGATCTTTCTTCGCAGATTCTTCTAATTTTATTGTTTTGGGCTTTATGGTTTTCATCATTTTCAACATATCCTCCAGGCGATCCATACGTTTTAGCAATTCTAACATTCTCGCCTTGTATTGCTTCATTTTTAATTCTTCAGCCCTAGTAACTGCTGGTACCTTCCTATTAACTTTATTTTCCATTTTGGGTATTCGATTTACAGCAGATTTTGAATTTTAAATTATGTACATGTTTAATTTGACAAAATGTACTTGGATTTGCAATTACCACACAGCCTACTTTCTTCAGCTAAAAAACACGCCAGATTTATAATTTAAAAAAACATACATATTTAATTTGACAGAACTTACCTTTGATGTGCATATACCACACAGCCTACTTTTTCTCAGCTAAAAATATTGTCATTTTTTAGTTTGCATTAAAATATTAGATAATTAAATACATTTTATTTAAACAATAGCATTAAGTGATATGGGGTAGAATATGGTGCAATTTTACACGTTCCTTGTCCATTTCGAATGTTGGATTTACAGCAGATTTTTAATTTCAAAATATGTACACATTTGATTTGGCTAAAAAATATTGATAGCTTTTTAGTAACAAATATTAGAACGATAATTATATTTTATTTAAACTTTAGCATTTAGTAATATGACTTAGGGTGTGGTGCCATATTACCTGTTCGCTGCCCTAGCTGTTGCGGCATCACTGGCAACTCGCGCATCCAATCCAACAATCTGTTGACGCTGCAAGAGTCTTTTGTACCCCCTTTCGATTTTGTGCTTACAACTACAACTTTGCTCTGCCGCCGCGGCGTGCCTCTCGTTTTACACTCATACACTCTCAACTGCTCCCTCGCTTGCTTTTCTCACTCGTTTATCGTCGCTCCGCCAAGTGGTTTTTGTTGTTGTTGCTCTGCTCGGCATGGTAGCTGGGCCATGTTCGGCTGCTGCCTCGTCGTCGTGTGCTCAATGAGCGCTTTTACTGTTTTAATTTTTGCCTGAAATACTTTTGAGCTAATTTCTTATTGGTAGTTTTGTTTATGCCGTTCGTTTGTTGCCGTCATTTCGCAAGCGAGAGCCTAGTGTTCAGTTCAGCACGTATAAAGCAAAAAAAAGCAACCGAATAAGAAAATTAAATACACATCAAACGAAACATAGGCCCCCTGCCGCGCATATACTAGAACAATTCGATTTTCGAATCCGAAACCGAAACCGAAACCCCTTTTGCCATTCCCTTAGCCCGAGTAACAGTAGTAACGGTTAACATGCAATAACAATTCGTTAACGTCGGCTATCTTTTTATCGTGTGTGTAAACGAAAAGTGTCAAGTAAAACTGCAAAAATACAGCAACAAAAAATCGCCACCGCCGGCATCGCGGCAAACGGTCCTAGGGAGTATATTCTCTGTGTATTCTGTGGGGCCAGCAGAAAGGTTAAAATTAGTTAAATTTGCTCCGCTCAAAAGCTGCAACCGGATCCAAAACAGACCTTGGAAAAGAAAATTATATATATATATTTATATATTACACATTGCCGCGCTGCCTGTATGTGTGCGTATGTTCTTTCGTGCGTGTGTGTATGTGTGTGTGTGTGTAAGTGCGTATGTGTGTGCCGTGTAGTGTACCGTTTCGCGCTGTTATTGTTATTGCATATTGCATATGGGTTTTGGGCATTACTTGTATTTTTTTTTGCACATTTTTTCAAGTGTATTTATTTTGACCGTCTTATGAGTCACCGTGGAGATTCTGTTGCGCCAACAGCAGCTGCACAACTGTTGCACCCAATTTCCATTTCCACATTTTCCATTTCCAGCTATAAGCCATATAGCCCGCCCCGCCAGCTGCCAAAGCTGCTAAAACACCACGCCAACCAAAAGCCCAAAACCCGAAGTTAACTTAATACATAAAACACAACAAAAATAGAAGGAAAAAGAAATGAAAAAAAACCGGCCTCTTTGTGGATTATTATAGTCTCCAAAAATAATCAAATGCTAATGCTAATTCTCCAAAAATTTCCAATGCAAATCCATTAAGCATCCACAGCGCGAGATAAGATAGCGGCGGAAAAGAAAACGGTTATATGTGTGTGTGTTTATGTGTGCCATAAAACTAAATAAAACTAAAAACTACATAATACACGGCCAAAATGTACGGTTACTTATACATATATACCAATTTCCTGTCATATCAATAGATCTCTGGGAGTGAGCATGTTGTGAAATTATAAGAATGGCAGCGCCACAAGCAACGCGCAGCTGATGCCAAGATGCTGACTGCTGACTGCTGACTTCGTGTTACCGCCCACTTACTACTGTGTAAATAAAAAATAAACAAAAAATATGAAGAGGTCGCAAAAAACGCCAAAATAAACAGAAAGCTACGACAACACAAAAAAACATGTTAAAACTTAAACCGAAAGTGGTATTTAATTGCAGCAATGACAACCCGCCGCGCATCAATAATAATAATAAGCATCGCTAGCAACATTCGCTCGATGCAACCGTCGAGGCAAGAGTCGACAAGAAACACCTAAGCAGAAACACAAACACAAGAAAGGGGGAAAAATAAAGTATAATAAAGAATAAAAAACGAAATAAATTCAAATTAAATTCGACGTAGATTCGTGTAAATAGAGAGTGAGACAACAATCGAAAGCCAAAGGACAATCGCTATGGCCCAATGAAAGATCCTCAAGTTGCCGCCGCCGCCGCTGCCACGTTTTATCTCATCATCTCATCCTTTTTGGCCAACTTCCAAGTCGATAAGGTGACGACGATTCAATTAATCGCCTCAAGGTCAGCGAATCTATACCCACCACACCACCAATTGTTCCACATGTTCGTGGGAGGAAAGGTGAAGAAGGAGACCAGAGGAACAGGGATCAATAGTGGAATCATCCTGGAGCTTCTCGATAAATCAAACCAACCGCAAGGTCATTATGGATTGTGATTACTCCAAATTTCTATACAAAAGTAAGTTTTAATTTTTACACATTTTCACATTTTCCGCCGGCAATTTATCACGCCGTCTCGTAATACCATATGTGCTTCATAGGTACAAAAACACTATTAAAAATTATTATTATTTTTGTGATATAGTCTTTGATTCCGCATGAAGTGAAGGCAATTGCATTCAAATTGATGAACAAATTGCAATTATTGCGATTCTTAAATAACTGAAGCATTGCCGTGGGCAACTCGTTAGGCAAAAAGGAAAGAAGCGTTTCCCCATACCATATCTATATACATACATATATATTTCCTGATCAGATCCAAAAACCGAGACGGTGAAACCATGTCTATATGAATGTCAGATATAGATAAAAGTTTAGGGATTATAAATATTGCAGCTATAAGTTTAAATCGGTATATTTTTGTTTTAAACTATTGTCATATCTTCTCATTTTTGATCGATTTATGTGGGTATATATAATCAATCAAACGATCTTAACTTTGTATACCCTTAAATGGCTTTGAAATTTATTTTAGGAGTTGTCATTCAGTGAATGAGTACTTTTTGACCCTATAAATCATATATATTATTGATTTAGAGTCAACAGATGAGTCGATCTATATTTATAAAATTAAACTAATTGATTGTTTGTGCTAGTTATGATTAATTTCAAAGGGTATATAGCTTTTGACTCCTTTAAGTAAGCTTAGTTTCTTGTTTATTTTTAATTTGACATTATTTCTAGTCAAAACTTAGGGACACCTGCATATATACTATATATATTGAACATTTTCAGTCGTCAAAATTAACGAATCTATTACTTGCTGGAATGCATAAAACAGCACGCACGTGAAGATCGGGGCAATATATAGAGCCCACAGTCTACACGAACAATACTAAAATTATATACCAGATTTATTGCAGTGGTATGTGACAAAGGGATATATATAAATATACATACATATTTATAGTCTTGATCTCACTTAGTTATGTCTTAATCCCAGCTGTCCATTTAAATACCTGTATCTTAGAAATACAGTCAAATCTTTAACTCTTATTGCTTGACTTTCCATCTTTATTTTCTTGATCAAAATTAAAACCAAATTACAGGTGAATAATGTACAACAGAACCTTATATAAGATCGAATCAGAAATCGATCATAACAAAGCTTAAAATATTCACATTCTTTGAATCAATATATTTATATGAAAATTTTATCGACAAATCAAAGTTTAAAAACCTCATAACTAAGCCAAAAATGCATTAAATTTAATTCGGAAAGCTGTCCTATGTTAGTTTTTAACATGTTAATAAATCTGCACACTCAATTAAAGTTTTTAAAAATTTTTAATTTTTATCAAATTTTTTATCAAACATTAACAATGTACCCCTTAAAAAATTTTGAAAAAATTGGTAAATTTTTTTTTCTCTCAAAGGTGGCCAGATCGATTCAGCTGTTCCTTCTGATCAAGAATATATATGATTTATAGGGTCGGAAATGATTCCTTCAATTAGTTATAAGCTTTTAACTGAAATTAGAATACCCTGACAGGGTATAAATAATCAATACTCAATATAAGCGCTATAATATCGGAAAAGTCGGGGGGAAAGTGTCAGAGATCGGTCTCGGGATTACACAAATAAAATATACATATTGCCAAGCGATTGGAGATTTATTTCCGGTCCGCTATTAATCGGTTTTGGATCGTCTTTAACAGTCAGCATATGGAAATTGCATTTATTTTAACAAATGATCCTCTTTCAAGAAAGTAAACACTTGTATCTCTTCTTTCTGGGGGAGCCATTCAATTATGTTTTCTTTTAATTGTCTGGATCTTATATAACAGGTGTTCTGAGCTCCAAAGCTTTTATTGGATCTAGCTTTAATAGTTTCCGATATACTGATGGTGTTTGTTTGTAGTCTACATTGAATTAGCAATTGATACCGATCGGAATGGGTTAATTCCGATTGCAAGTTCGTTTGCCCAGATTAATAATATCCTTTAAAAGTTCGTACTTTTAATTAATACTTCATTTAATTAGTTTTAATTGGATTAATCTTATTATTAATTTATTAAAGAAAAGAAAAAAAACTAGAAAGAGTGTCAAAACTTCGAATTATCAAAGTTAACTGGTAGGTTTTTCCTTTGTCGTGATTCGGGTGCACATTTAAGCACGTTTCTAAAACCTTATTTTAATATATAACAAGTATTAAGAATGGAAAATCCCATTAAATGAATATGACTTGATTGTTTTCATTAATTTGTTCTATACCTTATTAATTTTTTTGTAGTAAATGATATATGTTTTTTTATATGTAGACTTTTCAATCTTTAACCCAAAAACAAGAAGCTATCATATGTATTATTACATATTATATACAGTCTATAAATTTCTGAATAAATTTACCATTAATATTCAATTTAATAATATTATTTTCCATATTAAAATAATAATCATAACATTATACCTTTGGGATATAAGTTACAAGAGATAATAGGTTTGTGGTTTCAAATGACAAAGTTTTAATAAATTTGTATACTTCTTGTTTAAAAAATAAGCAAATTCCCTTTATTTCTAAGCTTTATCTCTGCCTGAAAAATAGGGAAAGGGTCTTCTGCCTATACACTATCTAAATAAATCCTTTTGCCTTATACAGATACAATGCCATTATATGAAACGGACGAAAAAACATGTAGATAAACATATCTATATATTGCACTTCCTTAAAGCCAACTTTCATTCTCATTCTGTCCATAAGCTATAGTTAAAGGTACAATCTTTAGTTATTGGTCTATCCTGGGGACTCTGTGGTGTGCCCTTTCAGAAAACCCAGAGACTCTTTTTATTTTCCTTGTGAGTGAGTGACTTAAAAATATTCAGACACAGATATACACCAGTGCATTCTTTGTTTTGTCGCTTTTAACATTTTTCAACGTTCAGAAATTCAACAAATTCTTTAGTTCAACGTAAAAATAAATTCCATGCAACATCCGCCATGTTGGCTTTGGCTATTTTTGCCGCACCAGGGCCTGAAAGAGCATACTAAGAGGCAGAGCCCTCCTGTTCGATCCCCGGTAAAAACCCCCCTCTGTTTGTTCCCAGTCTTTGGTTCCCAGTTCCCGGGTCCCGAGTCCCGGGTCCCAGGTCCCACTTCCCTGGTCCCTGGTTCCTGGTCCCCTGTCTCCGTCCCCAGTGTCCATTCTCCCTACCGCCTGTCTGCTGCTTCACATCGTCGGTCCTTATTTCCAACCCCATGTTGATGTTTTTGCCGACCATTTGGGAGCGTCTTCCGCAAAGAACTTACTTATTAAATTATTTGGCTTTTGTTTAAGCTTTGTCATTTCTCTATGTTGCGGTAAGCGTTTTTTAATTTGTTGCAGCACAAAAGAAAACATTTCATATACCTTTTGTAAACTATGGCGTATAGTAGGAATATCTTAAGTGTGTAATATTAGTCACATAGTTCTAGCTAACACACTACTTGAGGGGCTAAAACAAACTCTTCTCTATATATACATATATGGAGTAAAACAAATATATATTAAAATTCCCAGCTCTTCCTTTCCCTTTTAGGAATATTTTCTCTCTGTGTAGATAGCAGCCACTTACTACATGTTCGCTGGAAATTCCTTGAAATGCACTTGTTCTGTGTGGGGTTCATGCACAAATCCAAGTTCCAGGGCATAAGCCTTTGTAGTTACCCGCGATTCCAGGTGTTTTAACCAACTTACAGACAGATAGATCAGAATATATATAAAATATATAAACATATTGGTTTTTGGAACAGGAAGAATGGCAGAAAAAAAGCTATACATTAGAAATCAATACAAACTTCATTCTAAAGTATGAAATAAAGGATTCTAAATTAAATCTTTATATTCAATATATTATTTAAAAATTAGGAAAACATTTAAAATCTTTCCAAAAAATCCAAAAAATTATTTGTTCTTTGCTAACATTAACCAAAACCTACAATATATCTATGCTCTTGTAACAGTAAGAGTACTTAATGCAATAATAACAGCTTCCCTATAGTTTTCTATACCTTAATCATTTCGATCCTCTTCAATATTGTGCAGGCAGCTAAGAGACCAACGCGAACGAAAGTGCTGGATATATATAAATATATGAAACATTTTGATGCTGATGATCATTTGACTTGTAGATTCCATTGGGAAATACAGCAGAGAACCGGGTATTTCATAGTCTAGACTCCCGAATACAAGACTCTCTTGTTAAGAAATACTTTTTTTTAAACTTGAAGAAGCTTTTATTTGAAAATTTTTTATACAACTTTCCTGATCAGAGTTATATCTGGGGTATATTTTGTATATAGCTATATACTTTGTACTAAATAAAAGAGATCTTGTATGATGATAGTTCAAGGTTTGATATAGTTTGTATAGAACTACATATATAGTTTTTTAGTAAATAAAAGATCTAGCTATAGTTTCTAGTAAAATAAAAGACTTCTTTCAATGAATCATTTCCAAAGTATATATGCCTTGAAGAAGGTAAGGAATTATACCAAATAAGAGTTTTACCCAACGTCTTTTTGGTCAAATTTCAATCAAACATTTTTTTGTTTGTATGCAAGAAATTCTTCCTTTTTTTTCTCTCTCATACCAAATGACGAGATGGGAACGGGAACCGGGACAGGGCCAGAAGCCGGGCCAGAAGCAGCGACCTGGGAACCAAAACGAATGCTCAATGCATACAAGGAACGCACAGCGGCAGAGTAAGAGAGCGCTACAACGTGACATTCCTTAAATTATTTTCTGTGTTCAGAAAACATTAAAAAATATTTTTATCTCGTGCAAAAGAAACAACTCTTCTCCGATGACCTTTTTTTTATTTTACTTTATTTTTTCAAGTTGCTACTTTTGCCGCTTTAACGAGAAGCTCTGGTGCTCCGCTTCTTGGTCGCCGCTTTTGAGGTTTTTTTATAAGAGAAAAAATAAAAAAAATAAAAATAAGCGGAAAAGGAGGAAAACGCACAATGTGGCGGCTGATGATGATGGTGGTGGTGGTGGTGGTGGTGGTAATCCGTTAAAAGAAAAGAACCAGATAAAAAACGAGTCTCATTAATTTGTGGAAAATTAAAACCAGTATATGTTTGTATCAGAAGCAAAATCAATGGAGGGGAATCTTCAATGCACAAGTGCATTTTTGTTTCCCTCAAAAATGTGTATTGTACATGTGACTTAACGATAACAGAATCAGGACTTAAATCAAAGATCTCCGATCACTGAATACGCGCTCATTTAATTAATGCATATTTTCGGTTGACACCTCATTATTATTGTCTCTTTGAAAACGATCTCTATACTTTATTTTTCTTGGCTTCTAACTAAGCCTCTTTAAATATAAATTATTATCAGTATTATAATTCCTTTATTTTTTATAAAAAGAAGGCATATAAGAGAGACTTCTAAGACACATGCAAAGTAAATGTAAATCTTTCTTGCTTTCAATATTACGAAAGTTATTATTCTGTTTACAATATCTTATCTTACATATGTTTATAGTTAGTGAAGATTACAAATGTAAATCCCATGAGAGTTCTATTTTACACGTTATTATAACTGTTGCTCTAGTCTCTCTAACTCTGTGGCTTCAAAATATATTACTCATACGTACTGTTGCCTTTGCTGGAAGGTTCGAATAAGTCCCAATTAGAGTTCATTTTGATTTTAGAATATTTACATAAATTCATATACATTTGTTAAAAACAACAAAGACTACATATAAGTTATAAGGAAATTTATTGAACTGAATTTGATATGGCCAACGTGTCGTATGAGTAATTCCGTTGGATGCATTGACTTGAAAAGTCTTTAAATACAATTTCGCTTAGTATGAAATTTTTTTTGTATTATTATTTATTAGCTAAAATTGAACATAATTCAATATATAAATTCTTCTTAAATTTAATACAAAGGTAGATGTGTATTAAACTGTCAAACTCCCAAATTTTGGTATCCACAAATTGGTATGGGGCTTAGTTGATGCTATTTTCTTTGGATTTTATTATTAATATAACTTAATTGTTCAAAAACTAGTATAACTATAAAGATCATATATTTCAGCATTGTTTTTAGTTAAAAACATTTCACAAAACGAACGTCTTGTGTCCAGTACAAATTGAAAATACAATTTCGCGCACTTTTCTTGTTTGTTTTTATTATTTCTTTTTCTTTGGGAAATAGTTGTAATTTCCCAGATTGTCGTTCCCTGCCCTCTCTCTCTCTTTCTCTCTCAAACGCATGTGTAGTACTATTATTTTAGCAAAATCTTAAATTTTTTTGGAACTGTGCCAAACAAGAAGAGGTAGAAAATACTTCTATAAATAAAAGATCACGTATGGGGTGTTTGAAGGGAAAAAAGTTTAAAATTATTTTTTAATCACTGTGACTGCGGCGGCAAATCTATGCTTTGTTGTGAGTCCTATTTCCACTTTGAACTACTTTTTTATAAAGAGCAAAACTATTACGATTTTATGTGAATTTGTATTTATATATACTTAAGAGTTTCTAATCTAAAATCGAATTCAAAATTAAAATAGTTCTGACAATGATTATAAAAGATAAAGATTTATCATATATTCCTACATATTCAAATTTATTTTGAGCTGATAAGCAATACAAACCTTAAAAGACAGGCAGTTTCGTAGCAAGAGAGACGCCTGGAAATATGCAATGATTTGGGAGCCAGGTATTCCGTGGTAAATAATTTTCTCCCATTTATCATATAAGAATTAAACATTAAGAGAATTAAGTAACTTAACATTGTTAAGTTTATTTGAATTTATTTATATACACATTTTAAACATACAAATTATAATTGTACATACATACATACATGAATGAGCTTGCTCTTAATTAAAAAAAAAAATGCAAACTATTAGAATTGTCCCATCTGCAGTTTCCGGAATCGTCAGATAAATAGCAAACACTTACATTTTCGGTAGAAGTCCTATTGCCATAGCTATTGTACCTCAAAAACTGTTGACGCTAGAAAAAAAAAGCAAGAAATAAAAAAAAATAAAGCTTTGGAGCTGTGGAGAGGGCGTGACAAAAAAAATTAAAAACAAACTTGATCTGCGTGGGGTTCATATACAAGTTTTGTGGACAAAAAGCGACTGCTTTCCAAAGCATAGATATTTATACAGAGGAGCGGACATACTACATAGATATCTCTGCTATTAATGCTGATCAAGAATCGGAAATTCGCGTGAGAATTAACTTTTTTATACTTCAAATTCATATACATATATATTCCAAAGCTCATTAATATGTAATAGAGGTAGAGGCAGGTGTATATAATCTAATCATTAAGAGTATTATTATCTCAGATCATATCATTTGATTTAACAAATTAAATCTATAATTCTTGTTTATTAAAGCATAAACAGATAACCCACATAAACATACATACATATGTACCTCGGTTATAGGATTTAGATAATACAGCTGTTTTGGCTCCAGAGTCTTTATCAGTATCCATGCTTTCTCAGCTCTTAACGTGGCCCAAACCAGTTGAGAACATCCACACAGTAAACAAACCAAGTTGGGAATACATTAAGAATAAAGTCTATAAATGATATTTAAGGAGGAATCAAAATATACTAGACAAACTAGACCTGCTTGCGTTAGAAGTTCCAATTTCACGTAGCACAGTGTGATTAGTCATACACCAATTCGGCGTAACTGTGCCCCAGCAGCGCGAGTAGAGCAAGTATGACACAAATCGAGAGAGACATAGAGAGGGAGAGCGAGCAAGCGAGCGAGCGAACATTGAGTAATGTCTCTCTTCTAGCTCTGCATGTGCATGTGCTAGTGCTGGCGCTGGCGCTGGTGTGCTAGTAGTGGTGCTTGATCGGGTTGTGTCGCTGCTGTTGCTGCTGTTGCTCCTCAGTGTTCGCCTGTGGTGGTAGTTATCGTTTGTGTTAGGAAACAACTAAACAACCAGATTCACCAGAGCCAGTTAAGCTGCCAGGCCAAAGGCAGAGACGGGCTAGCAAGCATCGGTCGGGCAGCAGCAGCAACTGAGAATGAGCCAAGACAGTTGGCCAACGCCAACGACCAGCAGCAACCAGCAACCAGCTAGTTTTCTCTTATCGACGCTGACGTCGCCGTCGACCGTATGTGTTGGTTCTTTGTATTGATTCGAATTTGGTTTCAGTCGATGAGTTTCTCTCGATTCTGCGCGTTGCGTTTTTCGCAGTGTTTCCGCGATTTTTCGTTGTCGTCATCGGTATCCCTCGCTCCACCCGCTCAGCGCTCTCTTCGCGGCCACCTTTTCGTGCTGTGCTCCGTGTAGTGCCACGCTCCGTGAGTGGCTGTCAAAGTGTGTATGTGTGTGAGTGACAGTGCGTGCGCGTGTGTGTGTGGTTGGGTTCAACATCATTAGATACATTTTTGTTCTGTTTGTAAAGTTTATTATATTTTTTTTATCATTTTTTTATGTTTACTCAACGTTTTGTGTATGACATTATTAAGGCAAATAAGTTACATGAGAATGGGCTTAACATAAATACCCGTACGATCGGGATGCGATCTTTCCCTCTCTCTTCTTCCTACTCCAAAAATCTACATGTGTACATGTGTATATCGCAAAATGTCTAAAAGATCGGCGGTTAACAGTGATTCAATCCAACAACAGAAACATAAAACGAAAAGGCTAAAGCTAGCAAAAAACCCCAAAAATAAATAAATAAATAATTAAAAAAGAACAAGAACGATGAGGCAGAACGTCAACGTTTAAAATTTGATTCAATTGCGAGATATATCCACACATACATCCATACATACAAATGTATGTGAATAATAAAGCATGCATACATGCATACATCACAGATGTGTGTGCGGCTATCCAAGATAATTATCTCGAGTCTTTGGGTGCTCAAGAAACACGAATTTGAAAACACTTTCGTACATACATCTCTACGAATGTACAAATGTGAATGTACGGATGTATGTATGTGCGTATGTGCGCCTGCACACACACATTCATTTGCGTGTTTTTTGCACTGCCAAACGCCCACATATACATAAATACATACATATACGCAAAGACATTTCTAGTAACTGCACTTGTGCAGAAAAATAAAACAGAGATTCTTTGCTTAGGCTGATAAAAATGAACACGATCGAATTGCCATCACATCCCTTGCAGTCGCGCGAGTCAATTTCGGGTATCGAAATTCGCGCTCACTCTCCGTCTCTCTCTCCCTTAGCTAAAACAGGCGCAAGAAAAGGGTATCAAATCGATAGCTCTCTCCCTCTCTCTCCCATGGGCATATGGTTCTGTCTTCCTGTTCCTCCTGCCTTCGCTGCTGCTGCTACTGCTTCTGCTGCTGCTGCTGCTGCTGCTGCTGCGCCTTATTTCCACTGAAAGGCTTACACACACATTTACACTCTCACTGGAACAAAGACGTCGATATACGTAGAAAGCTGCTCACACCGATACTGAAGCCAGTACCGCCAAGAGAGCGGGAGAGTGGAAGAGAGAGCTAACTCGAGAGAGAGGCAGAGCGAGAGAGTGGGGAAGAGAGAGAGAAAGATTCGTATATATAGAAAGAGCGCTCGTGAGAGAGAGAGAGAGGGAGTGTTCGATGTAAAGAAGTTTGCCTGAAAAAAGATCTTTCTCACTTGCCAAGAAGTCGAGATTCATGAATTATTACATTTACAGCCCACTCGCAATGTAATGTAATGCTAGCCTGTGTATATTATTGTGCGTCTGTTGTACGTAACGTGACACAGTGAAGTGCAAATGTTGGCCCACTACATAATCCTAACCAAAAGTGTTTCTGTGACTTATACAGCGTGTTATCACAGTAATCGTGAAAGATAATAACACCCATACACAGTTGAAGAGTAGTCGCTCGCTCGCCTGTGTGTCGTGGCGTGGCGCGAGTAAAAGCGAACGAACCTTTTTTAAAAGTGAATAATAACAGTGACCAGTGCTGCTACTGCTGCTGCTGCTGGTGCTGCCGCTGACATCAGAGTCTAAATCTAGTAGTAGACCCCGAAAGATTCTCGCTCCCCACTCCGCACTCCCCTGCCCCCCCTGACCAGCGCACAGGGAGGCCCGTTGCTCTACACTGGCTGCATGAAAAACATTACAAGCTCGAGCACTTGCAGCACGGGGCTGCTGCAACTGCAGAACAACCTTGGCAGCGACGGCGGCGGCGGCGAGTTGGACGTTGCAGAAAAACCAGAGGCGACAGGTGCGTTAAGTACCTTAACTTACCTTACCTTACTTACCTTAACTTAACTTAACTATTGAAGCCAATCCGAATGGTGGCACACCACAACATTACACACATATGTACACATGCTTAAACGCACACACACATACACCTTGGCGATATTCATGTTTATCGTCTTTTTTTTTCTAATTAAAGGCGCTGTAGACAATAAGTACCGTTAATTTGGCGTTCTTTTATCGTCGCGTCTTTCTTTCAGCATTCAATTGAATACAAAATACCTACACATCTACGTAAACACTGAAAGAAAACAAAGTTGAAAGTCTAAACAGCCTTAGTGGTTGATAAAGATATAGTGTTTTTATTTTAAATCAGCTAAGAGAAAAGGTATTACAAATCGAGTAAAATGAGTAACTTCATAGATAATTTCATATAACAGTATTTAAACTTATTTATTATGCCCTTTCTTTAATTTAGAATTTTGTTCAGTGATACATACATAAAACCCAATTTAAATAAGTTTAGAATGAAGGAAATACCTTTGTATTTCATAAGTCTTTTATCTTGTATCTTTATCTTTGTATCTTTAATGGATTGTTTTTCAATTTTAAATTAAAAAACCATGTTTATTCCCAAAACAAAGTTTTAGTTATTGTATAATCTATAATGCTAAATAAGCAATACTTTTTATCACATTATTACATTTTAAAAGAGTTTTTCATACTATTTCTTGTTTACATTTAAGTTTTAAGTGTGCAACACTTTAGGCTTTTAGAAAATTTAAATTTTGTATTTAACTGTTATGGATATAATATCGGCATTCCCTTATGGCACAATACGAAGACTAAATTTAAAGTTTATATGCCTTTTTGATATGCGAAATAATTCAAATACAAACAAGAGAATCAGCTAAGTGCAACGAACACTAGGGTATTGCCAAATTTAAGTAACTCTGTTGTTGCCCATGACTGGCTTAGACCACAGTAAATACCTCTGGATTAAGTAGGCACGATACGAAGAAATATGCCTGTACACACAAACATATGTATATCTTATAAAAATAACACTTATGGTATTAAGCAACCTGCGGAATACGATAATTTAATTATTTGGTAAATGTGCTAGGATAGTTTTGAGAGATCAGAGAACATGATTTATAGATTCTTTATAGATTAAAATTGGGAACAAGGTTCTTATAGTAACTTTTTTGTAACAACATGGTTGCTGTCTATATTCAGCTTTAAGATACAACAGATCTGAAAGATTTTCATTCTTGATCTGTGAGCATAATTAGATAAGATAAGATTGGAAGAGTTTTATAAGCTTTAATGTGAAGAAGATCGAAAGAAACATATAGATGAAAAGGGGTATTCTCTATATAATATGTATTGCTATCAAATTTCGGGGAATCCCACCAAGCATTGGAATATATATACCATATATTATGGCTTTTCAACTGCAGATACAATCGCTTTTCTTGATCCTAAATGCGCCAGGTATGGCCATAACACAATAACACAGCTGTTCATAGTCGCATCGAGGCGTATATATATATATATATATATATATATCTGTATATATGTATATATACATAGATATGTATATACTTGTGTTCATGCGACGAAGCATGAATAAAGAAAATGAAAAAGCAAAATGCATACCATACATTCCAATTGCCACACAACAACATTGGGAGTGGGACTAGGACCGGGACCGGGACTGAGACTAGGACTGGGACTGGGACTGGGAGCGATTGCTAAGGGTAGGAAAAGCAGCGACAAGGACACACATTCCCTTATTATTTCTGAACATCAACATGAGCAGCTGCGAATGCGGTGCGGAAATTTTAGTCCAGGCAAAGGCGGTGGCTTGTTTTCTAATTGGAAATAACCCCGAACAGCTTCAATTGAAATTCTTTATGATAATATTAATGCACGGTTCGCTTATTTCTTTCTCTTTCTACTTAATTTTGTTGTTTGAAGTGTGCGTTCGAGTGTTTATGAGGGGGAGGCGGAGGGTGGTGTGCCACAAATCTCTAGAGTTTTTGTATATCGATCGTAGAGTATGTAGATTGTTGGTGAGTTGGAGAGAGGTTCGTTGCAGAGAGGATCGTTGGACAGGTTCGTTGGAGAAAGGTTCGTTGGAAATAGCTCTTGGAAAGAATCATTGTAGGGATTAGTTAAAAGGTTGGAGAGATTTCAATACCTTAGCCCAACTATATAAGAGATGGATATCCTACTGCATCGCAAACCAGCTGCCTTTGCTTTATAAAGTACAACCGATCCTTATCTTTATCCTTACCCTTATCAAACTATATATTAAAAAATTCAAATTATTTTAAAGTGTACAACTTCGCCTTGACTAATTTGGAATATTTATAAATTAAGTTTTAATAAACCCTTAACTGTAGACTTTTATTATTATAAATAAGCCTTTCCACTTTCTGTAAGGAAATCTCCTGGCATCTGTTTTCGAAGGGAGAGAATTGGAATGCGGCTGGAAAAAATTTCCTCGGGGGGGGAATGACGAACAAACCCCTGAATGAAAAACTGTACATTTAACCCTGAATCGATCCCAACCCCTGGACGGTGCAAGCTGCATCATGCATTACTTGGATAATTGCAGGCAACGCGTTTCCAATTGTGAAGCAGATTTGCTGATTTTAGACATCAAGTCGTCCTAGTAACCTCCCTTGGGGGTATATGCATACGTACGATCCTGGATGGTAGGCTTTCCTGAAGAGAAATAGAAGACTGCGTTGCATTCTTTCTGCTTTTCCACACTTTCCACTTCGAGTTCCACTCGATTCTAAACACCAACCCGCTGCCGAATCAGTCGCACTTGACGCCTCTCACTCACCTTCCCCTCGTTCAGTTGGGCGCGCAGCGAGGGTATGTGCATCATATATCCTGTGTGTGTCTCATAAATACCCAGAATCATCCCTGTAACTATACAATATGGGGGAAGGAACAGGAATCGGCCAAGGCACAGGGACGATGGGCCAAAACAAAGAATAGAAATTAGTTGAAAATATATGGCATAGTTCAGTTCAAACTATGCGTTTCCCTCAGTCAGACGCATTTTAGTTGTTTTTTTTTTCTTCCTTTCCGGTAGTGAGTGTGTGTGTTTTGTGAGATATAGAAAGAAATCGGTTGAAAGAAATTATTTAAAATGCAATGAATTGTGAAGAAAAAAAAAACAACAACAAACAAAACAGAAATTATAAATAAATTGCATTATGATGGAATATCGCTGAGATACCGATGGATTTGTGATTTATATATGCAAAATGTACATAATTAATGAGGAATTTATAGTGAAATAAATTCCAAACTAGTTTATTTATATAACAATATATAAAAGATATATAAATTCGTTGAAAACAATACTGATATCGGCTTAAAAGTGGCGCCCTTCGCCAACCATTTAGATTCCCTTGAGGAATTCAAGGCACTATCCGGTGAGTTCGATATATTATATTGACTGAGGCCCTTTCTAGGATCTACAAAATACTCTTTAAAATCATATTCAACCTTAGTCACATCCAAACTATTTACATAATCTAGATTGATGCTTCAGGATGTCTAGAAAATGATGCATTCCATTCACTCTCCCAAGGGGGATGTTTTTCGCCATTCAGTTGAATTATCCAGCCATTAGTTATTCGAGTCTTTATAAAGTATAGATACTCTATATGTTTTATAGATATTCTAGATATTTAAATTAGAAAGGTTAATCAGAAGACTATAAAGTATCAAATAAATTGCATTTAATATTTATATTTTTATTTCTTGAAATTACCGAGATCTTCGTTATTATTTGCGATTAGTCATCGGTTAAAAGGTAGTTTAAAGGTTTTTGTCAAATATATTTACCCTTAAAAACTTCTCATAATTATTTTAGTAATGTAATTATATTTTGTTTTTGCTTTACAGTTGGACCCGGCACCATACCATCACCGTGGACACCAGTAAATGCCGGTCCTCCAGGTGCCCTTGGATCGGCAGACACAAATGGCAGCATGGTGGATAGTAAAAACCTGGATGTTGGTGATATGAGCGATGTAAGTTGTCAATAAAATCGATTAATATTATTTTAAGTGTAGTGTAAAATAGGGAATATAAACCAGTGAAGGTTTGAGACCTTATTGTGTTTGTTATATAATATATATTATATTATATGATAAAATAATGATATGATATCTAATATATATTATGTGATATTAATAATGATATATAGGAAAGCTGTCTTGCTTTTAAAACATCCCTAATCATTCGTGAATCATATAGTTATTGTATGAGTCACTGTCACTTGTGACTTTGCATATGAAAATGCTATTGTTTAACTGATTTGTCACTGCCAAAAGTATAATGAAATCATTAAGAAGATCAAATAGCTATCATTATCAAGATGTTCTTTGTTTTTTAACCCAATAATATATAAGCTTATAATATCATATGTTAACAAAAAACAATATTCAAATGTAACATCTTTCACTTATCTATTGCATTTTCAGGATGAAAAGGACCTATCATCTGCTGATGCCGAAGGTGTCTGGAGTCCGGATATCGAACAGAGCTTTCAAGAGGCTTTATCTATATATCCACCATGTGGACGTAGAAAAATAATTTTATCCGATGAGGGTAAAATGTATGGTAAGTACAATACCGTCCAAGGGGACAGTATTTATTTAAATATTAAATTGATTAAATTATTATTAAACCATAGTTGGGTAGATATTTAGAAGCCTATAAAGTAGATAATATCATAGCTAAAAGCTATACCTTTTCCACTTGTTAAATAAATATCAAAGCTTTACCATCTTACCTTTTATTGTATAATCCAAACTTATGAAGATATATTATTCTAAATCTGGATTATAGGTCGCAATGAGCTGATCGCAAGATATATCAAACTGCGAACGGGCAAGACGAGAACCAGGAAACAAGTCAGCTCTCACATCCAAGTGCTGGCCCGACGGAAACTGCGCGAAATCCAGGCGAAAATCAAAGTTGTAAGTGACTTTTACCAATTTTGTTAACAGATTAATCACATCGTTGGGAATATATATATTTATCATCGGCTTGTGAGTTTACATTGATGGATTAGGAGACATATTATTACTATGAATGAGCATGAAAAGCAAGGAAGATTTGTCAGTTGCAAGACGAGCTGTTAGACTGGGAGATGGGGAAAACCTCACTCTTGATCTTGATATAATTTAATTTATTGATAAGGAAAATTACCTCCAAATTACCTTCAAATTCGCTTAAGAGCAAAACCTAAAGCATATTCGGAGACAGTATTATTAATTTAGTAAGTGAACCATGCTATAGTGTTCAAATTGGGAGTATATATGTTATATATATACCAAAGCACTGCTGCTTCATTGTTCCGATATCGAGTTCTCACCTGCGATAAATTTGCAATGAATTTTTAAACACTTTTTTGTTGCATAAAAGAAAGCACATCCCAGAAGCACACTTCCTACTCCCCCTCACAGTCCAAATGTCCACAAACCTGAAGAACTGAAGCCTTTTTCCAGGAGCCCAATGATGTGTCCTTGCACTTGTTAAACGAGAAAGAGCAGACAACACTGCAGATCATGACCACAATGACCAGTTCGCAAATCGTATCCGCCCAGGCGGCCAACAATCTTGCCTTTGCTGCATCGGCGTTATCGGTGCATCCGCATCCACACACCCGTCACCTGCCGGTGGGGTCCACCTCCGCCTCATCCCCGCTGGTCACCGGTCAGCCGCCGTTAATCTCGTCGTGTTCGCCACGACAACAACACTATCATCCCCATGCGCACGTGCAAGCCCTCCACCATCATCATCATCACCACCATCATTCCCATCCCAATTTGACGCACATACCGCACAGTCATGTGCATCATCCTCATCCCCATTCACACCCACATCCCCATCCTCATCCACATCCACATCCACATGCGGCAGCCGTGGCAGCGGTCTACCATCTCCAGCAGCAGCAACAGCAGCGCCAGACAACTGCGCCGAGTGATTCGGTTACGGACTCCGGCTCTGGCTCTGGCTCGGGTTCTGGCTCCGGCTCTGGCTCCGGCTCTGGTTCTGGCTCCGGTTCTGGCTCTGGCTCCGGTCCAGTGATACGTTGTGCTGGCGGGGGCTCTGGTCCACCGCCACCACCACCTCCAACGACGCTGCACCACCACCACCCACCGCCGCCACCGTTGTATTCGGGCGTAAGCGAACGTTTTAATTACCCATCTCTTGTTCCACCGCACTGCGCCAAATACGCTGTCATTATCTCTTACCTTAAGCGGCATCATTATGAGCACCCCATCATCATCGGCAAAAACCATACTCGGTCTATCCTCTCAGGTGCTAAAAAACTTAATCTACACGTTTTAATTGAAATCTCCATTCGGCTTAGTGTAATAATTATATGTTTGTAGCAAAACACCAACGCCCACCACACCGCCCAGCATCATCATAGCATCCATCTTAAGTGCTCCATTTGGGTTTATGTAATCCAAGTTTAAGCAGTCATTTGCATAAGCAAGATCAAATAGGTTCATGTACAGAAATAATAAAATCGTAAAGAAGAATGTATAGAGAATATTTAATAATACATTTATATTTCTTAATAATATCCTTAAATAATATCATAGACAAGCAATAAAGTGAAAGTATAGATTCCTATTTATATATAATATAAATATTATAAGCAAAAGGTGATCTTAAAACGACCTTCTTTTGCTGTTCAGTATAAACATCCGTGTGCTTGATTCGATTCTTTTTTGGCAGCAATTTAAATTGGTTTAACAATTTTAAATACTGTGAAAGTATTACTATATCTTTTCGTCTATTCTGTGTTCTATATTCACCATATTTAGATTCTTGTGATATGAATCCTTTTTGGAGTTCCTCAGTTCATATTCGTTCCACACAAGCTTTTTGCACTGACAATATTCGCTCGCTCATTTAAATGTCAACCGAAAATCATCTTCTCTGTGTCCCTATTCTCCATCACTACCATATATATATATATATAAAACTATATTATATATATATATATTCGCATTTCCTTTATATATACATAAATGTATCTCCGGTATGCTCTCCTTGGCATTATTATGTGTCTAAAACCAAAAGATAATGCACTTTGTACTGGCAGTATCCACCGCTTATGCTGGCTTGCTCATTGAAATTGACTCCTTGCTTTTGACATGCTAAAAAAAATCGCAACGACCACGAAGAGATTATGTACAGATTATGTACGGATTATGTACGAATAATGTACTTTATTGAGCCTACTTTTAGGATAATCTATTAGCAAAAACATACCAGTTTCATAGGACTACAAAATCATTGTTTATTAATCTAAGAAGAACATGATTGATGTTTCAGAACATTAATCATTTTGTGAGATAATGCCATAGGTGTAGTATGTTCAGAATAATACCTTATTTGCGATATCAAGTATTACCTGAACACGTTCGTCTTCTATTCAAACATCTTCTATTTTACGAATTTATTTAACTATGTGTTGTGGTAGATAGCTTTATATCCTTGTATCTGTCTAGAAGCTATAATTGTTTATAAAATTATCTCAATTCCGTATAAAAAATATAGTAAAATTACATTGGTTCGATATACCAAATAGAATATAGAAATATCACATATTCCTGCCTTCCTTGGTACAATCACAAGCTAGACCTACTTGGGAAATTTGTTTTTCTATTGTTCAGAAGTAATTCCTAAATCTTTACTATGTGTTTTTAAATATCAAAAGAAAAGCTAACCCTCCATTGTTAAAATCTATGAAACTGGATGTAGATAATTGTGTCTATATATTTTGTATGTAAAACTCACTCGCTGGCCAAACAAGAAATTGAATTTGCTGGCTAACTTTTCTAAATGGCAATTGAAAACTGAAATGTTGACTAACAAGTGGCTTTACCATTCGTTAAATCATCATCTTGTATAACCCCTCAAAAATGATATCTACATCTACATTTAGTAGTGACTGGACTTTAAAGCTCCTCCTGGCTCTCTCGAACAAGGAAATATGTAATACCTTTATTAACGAATACTTCTCTCTACCCTTTCTCTCCCTCTATCTGTCTATCTATCTATCTATCTACAAATAGCAATTCTGGCAGCCTGGACTGCAGCCGAGCACGTCACAAGAGTAAGTTGGGCATCTCGCCCCCCCATCTCACAAGCTGGCAACACAACGCATTTGCATTGACCAAAATAGTTTCTATGATTACAGCATCAAGCCCTTCGCACAGCCACCCTATCCCGCTGGCAAGCCATCGACGGCGGTGTCCGGGGATGAAACTGGAATTCCGCCAGCTCAATTGCCTTGGGAGGGACGAGCCATTGCCACGCACAAGTTCCGATTGCTGGAGTTTACGGCGTTCATGGAAATCCAAAGAGATGATATGGTAAGAGAAATGGAGAGAGGCTGCAAAAAAAAAAAAATACAGGATTGAAGTGTGTATGCCTCACAGGCTACGTAATATGTATACCCATTTACATACAGATAAATAATACTTTCAACTTATTAATTCATTATTTATATTTTCAGTATAACCGTCACCTTTTTGTACAACTAGGCGGCAAGCCATCCTTCTCCGATCCGCTACTAGAGGTACGTGTAGAGTATTTCCACTAAGTTTTGAGCTATATCAAATAATTTTCTATTATACCAGACTGTTGATATCCGGCAAATATTCGACAAGTTTCCCGAAAAGTCCGGCGGGCTCAAAGATCTCTACGAAAAGGGGCCACAAAATGCTTTCTATCTGGTTAAATGCTGGGCAGATCTTAACACAGACATAACAACTGGAAGCGAAACGGGCGATTTCTATGGCGTAACTAGCCAGTAAGTATTATATAGTTTTATTATTAGCATTCTACTCTTATTGATTGTTAATAAATCATTATTCCTTCCCGTAGATATGAGAGCAACGAGAACGTGGTACTTGTATGCTCAACGATCGTTTGCTCCTTCGGAAAGCAGGTGGTGGAGAAGGTGGAGAGCGAGTATTCGCGGTTAGAGAATAATCGTTATGTATATCGCATTCAACGCTCACCCATGTGCGAGTATATGATTAACTTTATACAGAAACTGAAAAACTTACCTGAACGCTACATGATGAACAGTGTGCTGGAGAACTTTACAATATTGCAAGTAAGTATCGATACTGCAGACGGATCGATCAAAAGCAGACGGAGGACAAAACCAGCTCAGGGAGACTCTCTAAAGATTACACCAATGCCTTAAAGAAAAGTTACATTATTTTATTATATATATGATTAAATCCCTATTTCTATTTTATCTAGGTAATGCGAGCGCGTGAGACGCAGGAGACACTGCTTTGCATCGCCTACGTTTTTGAGGTGGCGGCTCAAAACAGCGGCACCACCCACCACATCTATCGCCTCATCAAGGAATAGCAAGAGCTGCATGGAACAGAGCCCATTCTGTCCGAAAGCAATCGCAGCAATCCACCCAATGCACAAGTCAGCATCGGTAGTAGTAATAGTAATAACAACGACAACGACAATTGCAATAATAAAATATGTACTAGTGGCCACAACAACAACAACAACAATAATAACAACAATAATCATAATAACAATTCAAACGCAATCTCCAGCACACCGAAGTGTTGCAGCAATAGCAATATTAAGGTTAGGAATTCGGCAATTGCAAATGCACAACGCCAGCAGCAACAGCAACACCAACAGCAGCAGCAGCAGCAGCAACATCACGAAATCGCTGCACTGACTGCACTCCAAGTCGAAGACGTAATATATGTTCAGACACAGACACAAGCGGATAGCAGCAGCTACCAGTTGGAGTTGGAATCGCAAACGCAATCGCAGTCGAGCAAGGCAACGCTCCAGCAGCTGCACGAAGCCACCTATGAGGATCGAGCGGCAACGGTGGCTGCTACTGCGGCATATGTCAGCAAGGAATTGCAGCTGCAGGACGATGATGACCAGCAGCAGCAGCAGCAGGAACAGGAGCAGCAGTTTGCCAACTATGAACAGTTCCTCAAGTTGTCCGCACACCATCACCAGCACCATCAGTATCATCAATCCAATTCTGAAACGAATGACTCGGCGGCGCTTAATCTCAGCAGCATTGGATGCGAAAAGGATGCAGCATCGGGTGAATCTACAAAACCTGACTTATTGGATGAGCCCCAAGAGTTTCGTATGCTGCGTCAAGTGGAGGACAACAAAGGAACCGCCGAATCCATAAGCCATGGCCTTTCTCAGTGAGTTAATTCGAGGAATTATTCAGATATTATGATCGGTGTTTACTTTTTTTTTGTCTTTCTCTTGTGCAAATTGTGTTATATATTGCAATGATATAAAGCAGTAGTTTGCAGGCATTGTGTGAGTAAGAAAAAGAACAACAAGTGGTGTGTGCCGGCAGAGGTCGGGCAGAAATAGGGCCTTCAGGACCGCTGCTCTAAAGAGTGAGCACTCTATATCCTATATAAACTGTCCAACAAATTTTGCAATTTTCTCTCGTTTCAAGAAATATATATTTTCCCCCTCTTGCTACAAATTAATACATATTGTTTGGAAATATATATATATATATATATATTTATATATGTATATTGCTTTTTAATAATGACTTTTAACTTGTTAACGACCGACTTCAGTTTTGTATATAGAGTGCTTTCTGTAAAATTGTACCATACATTTACATAAAAAAAAATACTTTTAAATGATCTCAAAGTTACTTAAAACATATATTTTTGTGTGTGTATTTTTTTTTATAAAACCTAAACAACAAAAAACTTAAGCAAAAATAAAATAAATTAGCAATTGTCGCACCCTGATTTTGAAATAGAAAAACAAAAAAAAAAGAGAAAGTACGCCGAAGCAGATGCATAAATATATATCATGTGCAAAAAAAGTATGATTACAAACCAATTTTTTTTTATTTGCTTCCATCGTTTGTTTTTTATATTGAGTAAATAATGTATAGATAAAATAGCTATATATATATATATATTTAATTTAAAGTATAAACTAAGCAAGCTCTTTATTAAAATTTGTTCAGTGAAGAGGCAGCTGGAGAGCTAGATAAGGTGACAACATTAGAAACTTAGGGCCCTGCATATGTACGTCCAGAATTTTATGAAAAAAAAAAAATACTATACTATACTATAATTTTTTTTTATTCTTTAACATATTTGTTGTTCTTTTGTGTATATTTTTAGGCTAATCTCTGGGAAAGTAGAGCCAGAAAAATTAATCTTAATTCCCACAAAAGGTGGGACACGGTCGCCATTATAACTCATTTTCATTCTTTATTTTTTTATTTTCAAAATTGCTTTCTCCATAACTATGCCGAGCCAGACTTGTGATATTTTGATTTAAAATTTGTATAAAAATAATAAAGGTGTAAATTTTAATAACATAAGCGGCATAACATATTTTTAAACTATTAAAAAAGAATAATGAAATCAATAAATTCAAGCTATATACATTTTTTGAGGTATTATGTCGACGGTGGAGCAACTTTGGATGTCGCTAAATCTTTATGTATTAAAAAATTGTGAAAATAATATTGTTTTTTATGTTTTTTTTGTTTTTTTTTTTTAATTTTAAGTCAACACATACTATTTATTTCTACTACTTTTTTTATTTCTACAATTTTTTGCAAATTATTTTTTTTTTTGTATTTCTGGCGTATTTATGTTGGGCCCTAAGAAGTAAAGAAGAAAAAGTTTAGATAGATAGAGAAATAGAGCGTGAAATATGGCATGCTACTCCATGGTATATATACATGTATATTTATGGATGTTCATGTGCGTGATTCAATTAAGCATGAGTCAAAATGATCCACCGTTTTTTAAATTATTAACTATTGATTTAAATCAATTATTACTATTAATGCCTATACATATATATATTTATATATATATATATATTTTATAAAAGTAACGAAACTGGTATATAATTAGCCATTTCTGCATCCACCGAAGGCAAGCTCGAACACACACACAACTTATAATATGTCTAAAACAAAAACTGTATGAAATTATACATACATATGTAGGGAAGTGCAAGGGGACCTACATGTGTTCTTTGCTACGAATAAAGATAATAATAATAATATTACTAAATGTATGTATTCTAAATATAATCGATTGTAATTCAAATTACACTGAATATTATTAGCGGTATTCATTTACATTTTCGGTATAGCTACAAAATAAACATAATACACTTATTATAAATAATAGTATTTCGTTGTTGTACGACCACAACAAATACGCATTTCTTTTGCAAGTTCCGCAACAATTATGATAAATTGATGTATTTTTTTCCGAGGACTAAACGAGACCCAAACAATTTCAAGATTTATCAATAATTATCCATAGCTATTACTAGTGAAACCCGATTGACATAAAATGTACACAAAGTAAAGATAATAAACAAACAGCAATTGTAAACTCAAAAATCAATTTTTTTGTTGTATCAAAAGATATATGCCTGTGTGCTGAAACACTATTGTAAATTACCATAAAAAGAAAACAACTAAGTTAAATTGAAAACAGAGTTAAAAGTTCATGAAAAACGTTTCAAAAAATGAGATAAAAATCAAGTAAAAAATAGTGCCTAACAGAAGCAAAGTATTATATAGTATGCGGCTTGTTGTTTCATCATCAAGCCATCAGCCATGCGTACTTTCCAATTCAAAAAATACAACTAATACTATTTTGACACTGTGTTACAACCGCAAAATAATTAAAAATTGCTTCTATTGGAATTAAAATTCTAAAATTGTGGACTTGTCAAGCGTGCTTATTTAGAACTTTTATTATTTGCAAAGAAAATTTCAAAATAAACAATTTACCATCGAACAATAGGATTAATTCACAAATTAAACAGAAACATTTAAGAACTTCTGTCAACAAATACGAATTTTAAGAAAGCTTTGTTATTCTTAGTGCACAATTCAGATACAATCTAAAGTTTTGGCACCACATTTTCCAAATATTTTGTTAACTTATCTCAATGATTTTTTCTTCATTTTTATCAAGCATAAAAGTGGATAAACAAAATCAGATTCTACCTTTTAAAATTTGAAAACCCAAAATACTGAATTAAATTGAGCAAAAAGTGAAATAACAACACCCTTTGCAAATATTAAAAATAAAAATAAACTGATCGCTTGACTTGACCATTATCAACTCCTTTAGAAAGCTGAATTGTCTGTAGCACAGTGTAATTGAACAGCAACTGCAAATGTAATTGTAACTACTTTGAGTAAATACATACATACATTAACGGTTGCACTCTGTGCTGTTGTGAATTGATTGCATATACAATCATACATACTTACATATGTGTTTGTTGGCAAATCTAATTTTTCATAAGGAACCCTGCATCGTTATAAACATAAGAAAATAATAACAAAAAAAAAAAGAAAAAGAGAAAAGAAGATCATTTACCAAGACACTAATTAACAAACCACTTTTTTCGTAGCAGACTTACCAAGATTATTCTATCTATGTACATATACATGCATATACACACACGCACAAAGAACTTTCAGCCCATTAACAAATGTGGTCAAAATAATACTACTAAATGTGGAATATTCTAAATTCAAGTTTGTACAAATAATATAATTTGTAAAACGATAGATTCGGTAAATTAGATTATTTAATAATTACATACCATAAACTGATATTATTTTAAGCACATTTGTAAATGGTTTAGGGATCTGTCTCAGCGGTGCATTACATCGTTCATAGTATATGTTATGTACATTTAGTAGCGTTTTACAGCACAATACATCACTTATGCATATGTATGTAAATGATGTTTTTTCATTTAGTAAAAACACAGGTGCAACATGTGTGTTGTGTGTGTGTGTGTGTGTTGTTGAACACAGCCATTGATTGGTCTGCGTGTATATACTATGCCAATATAATTCAAATCGAAAGTAAAACAATAAACAAAATAAAAATAAAGAGTGTAGGAGATAAGCTTCCGTTCATGCATTATGTATGTATGTAAGTGGGTTTTACGTACGCACATAAATATGAAATTACATATGCATGGATTTATGTATTTATGTAAATTGTCAATATGTATGGGTATTGTGTCTATTAAATATATTTAGTTTATGTATTTTGCGAGAGTGTATAAGAAAAGTATAAGTATGTATTAAGTTGGGGGAACCGCTAAAGAGAAACTACTTTTTTTTTGCTATCGTGTAATTTAAATAATAATTAAGATACGTACGTATTAAGTGAAAAACAAAAGGAAAGAAAAGGAAAATGAAACGAAAAAATCTATAGCTAATAGTGTTTAAATTATTTATTAATAAATTTATACCAATAACTGAAACAATAACAAAGGACGAACAGTGAATATGTAAAACAATAAAATTGCAATTATATTTACAAATTTCATTATGTGTGTATCTACATATATATATATATACATATATATATATATATATATTTAAATATATATACATATGTACTTTGTTTTATATATTTATCCTTAGGCAAAATGCAAGAGCTGCAGATAAGAAAGAAAGAAAAAATAATGAGGTTAAGAAAAAACGATGTGAAAATTACATAAGAAAATTTTTGTGTCATTTTAATTTTTACACTGAAATGAATTAATAAAATTTATAATAAATTAAAAATCAAACAAACCACCAAGCTTATTGCTTAAGCCTTTCAATCCCAATTGACCCAGTAAGTATCTATGTAAAAAAAACTGGTTTTAAAACAAGAAATGCTTTAAAGCCTAGAGAAATTTTTGGGATTTCAGTTTTCATTTAGTTAACTTGCTCGAAATTAAATTATTTTTTTTAGTCGGTGGCCAAAATCTTGTAATTCAAACTAATATCCATTAAACAAAGTCAAAACTAATCACAACTTATAAGATGCTTGCCTTTTAAGCTCATACAAATATGAATATAATATTAGATACATATAATTTAAGACATATATAATTTAAGATAGATATAATATAAGATAGATATAATTTAAGATAGATATACTATAAGGTTCAATATAGGCAATAGCATACCGTTCTCTTTTATATTTTAAATAATTTTGTATTTTCAGAAATGTCAGTTTTGACCTACTATTCGTATAGAAAATGTTTTTTAACTGAGTATAAATCTATAAAAAAAACAAAAATTAAATTAAATTATCATCTACAAGGGTTTTATTCAAGCACTTTTTTATTAAAATCTTCTCGAATTAAGCTTTCTATAGTTGCCAGATAGTTTTTCTAATCTAAAACGACCACACTGGCCGTCGAAGCTTACCTGTTTTTCTATCTGCTATACGGCCACACTGGCTGCTCGATTCAATTCCAGTTTTCAGCTCCAATAAGGCCATCGTATCGTTGAGTAAATAACCAGTTTGAGAGTTTACTGCGAGTCGGGCGGAAACAAGTAGCAGCGCGCTTTCGACGCTATCCCCAAATGCAGTAACCTGTTGTTTTTTGTTGTTTTTGATAATTGTGGAAAGTGAAAAACGGAATACCAAGTTAGATACACACAAATCAGGCTCAATTTTTAAAATCTGGAATTTATTCGAAACACAATTCGAGCTGAGTGTAATTGTAATGTGTGCAGTGCAACAAGTGTTTTCTTACATTTTCAACGAGTATATGTGTCCGAGTGGAAATTCAACCAACTAAGGTAAATATATAGCTTTGCGTAGTTTTCCTCTCTTGCACATACAATTCAAACGGAAAACTAAAATAAAAACCTGGTACCATAAATGCACGACGTCAACAACATATAATAAAAAAAATAATAATAATAAAAAACACACACCTATGTAAGTTCTGATTAGTGGAATGTGGTAAGAATGTTGCTGCTGCCACTGATGATGTGGAACGGAACTGTTGTTTATCGTTTTTGGTGCTAAAAAAAAATGTTGAACAAACCCACTAAAAGTGGTAAAACGACCGTCGCATTTTTTAAAATATTCGTGTGTATGCATTTTCCACATTACATATAAGTGGTGCTCCAAATCTATATACGCATCGGGCAGTGCAATCGGTTAATGATATGAACGATATGATAATAAAACTGGGTTGATACGAGCTTAATAAATGCCTAACAAAACTTTCAAACTTGTCACCCATTTTGTGGGTTTGCAATCGTTTTGTTGGGCGTTACATGACCCCAAAAAGAGTCGAATACCTGTTGACACAGAACCCGGTTCTCGATAATATTTTCTATATATTATCTGTGCGGTTCTTGGTATGTGTTTTTGATGATCGTCGGCATGGTCTAGAGCTGATTTTCGGTGACCCCAAATTGATGGAAGCTAATTAAAATAGTGCGGTATGGCTGAATACGCTTCAAACTTAAAGAAGTTTTTATATTAAATATTAGATAATAATAAAATCGAGCTTTATGCTTACAAAATACTACATTGAAGTGCAATTGTGATGTATTCTGATGGGCATATGTTTATATTTTTGGATCCTAAGACCTTCTCGGATCTCTTAAAATGGATGCAGCCAATCATAGCCCTGACGAAGCGCCCAAGGAGAATGAGGAGAACGACAACGAAGTGGATCCCCAGGGATTATCATTTTGCTTTATACGGGTAAGTGCAGAGATCAATCATAGTTCTAAATATTAATTATTTATAAACTTCCCTAGAACAAATAAACAAAATCACTAAAAGAAGGAATATCTTTGCTAAATTTTGTTTTGAAAACAATTTTGAAAGCTCCTTTATCAAATATTCTCAGATTTTTGCATTAATTTAATTATTATTTTTTTTTATATTTACTTTCTTTACTTTACTCTACTACTTTTTTTAATATTAACTAAATAATATATATGTATTTCAGGGCTCAGATCCCAGAGCTGCAACATGTCGAAGTAAATTGCAAAACAGACGCTGCAAATTAAACCAAGAGATAAATAAAGAACTTCGCCTACGCGCCGGAGCTGAAAATTTATATAAGGTCTGTATAAGTCTGGAATATATAAATTAACTATACCAATTGTAATTTGCAAACTAATTTAACTGCATAACTTTTTAAGAGCTCTTCAAGTAAAACCTCTTTTTACTTTAGGCCACAACAAATCGTAAACTGCGGGACACAGTTGCCTTGGAACTGAGCTTTGTCAATTCAAATTTGCAACTTTTGAAGGAACAGTTGGCGGAATTGAATTCATCGGTGGAAATATATCAAAGCGAGAGGTAAGTTAGCTAAAAAACCAAATAAACTTAATAAAAACTTTTAAAACATAAATTTGTCCAACAGTTTCAACAGTGTAATGCCTATGATACCATTGGGCCTTAAGGAAACCAAGGAGATTAATTTTATGGAACCATTTTCGGACTTCATATTGGAGCACTATAGCGAAGAGCCCTCGATATATATGGATGCCATAGCGGATATAACAGACACCAGACAGGTAAAGTGTTTCTTTCGTATTCCAATATATATTGCCACAATTTATTCAAGTGTTGTGTTTGTTTGTACAGGCATCGAAGACGCCATCACGTGATGGCCTCGGCGTAGCGCTACTTTTTCGCTACTACAACCTGCTTTATTATGTGGAACGTCGCTTCTTTCCGCCCGATCGCAATATAGGAGTCTACTTCGAATGGTATGACTCGCTAACGGGCGTGCCCTCTTGTCAGCGTACGATTGCCTTCGAGAAGGCCTGTACTCTGTTCAATCTGGGTGGAATATATACACAAATCGGTGCGAGGCATGATCGCACCACTGAACGGGGACTAGACCTAGCCGTTGATAGCTTCCTGCGAGCCGCTGGCATATTCCGGCACATCTACGATACGTTCACGAATGCCCCATCGATGGACTTGAAGCCACAGGTCCTGGACGTACTCGTTTCTCTGATGCTCTCCCAGGCCCGAGAGTGTCTCTTTGAGAAATTGCAGCTACAAATTGAAGCATTAGATCTTTCCGAGTCTCGTCACGTAAGTCTATATATTTAAAGTATATATATGTATATATATCCTTGCATTATTCATTCTTCTTCTGCAGTTGTATCGGGACCTGGCTGGAGAGGCGTCACAGCTGTCGTATGAGTATAATGATATGCACAAAAATATTCAAGCAAATGATACACACACCTATCTGCCGGAATGTTGGGCTGGGCTGGTGCCACTTAAAGCCGAACTCTACAAGGGTATGGAAGTGCCTTGTGGGCAGCTCATCATTATGCTGATATCTATATCTAATCTGTATAATTCCAGCTTTTGCCCACTACTACGAGGCCCGGAGCATAGATACCATTTCCGGTTCGGAGGCCTTGGCTTCTCTGTCTAACCAAAAGAATCTGTCTGCTGCCAAATCAAAAGAATCATTTATTGGCAATGCACGAGAGGCACAGTGTGAGTCCACCGTTTCCACATCGTCTTCATCCATTGCAATCAAGCTCACCCACCTTAAAGAGGCAATGAATAGCAACGAAGAGGCGCAGCGTTTGCAGCGCATGTGTCGATACCTTAAGGTATAAATATCTATGAAGATATTCATATGTACTATATTTAAAGTTTATAATGTTCTAAAAAATATTTCAGAATAAAACATCGCTGACGGAAGTGATTAAGGAATCGCTATACAAAACACAAGAGGAGTATGAGAAATTCAAAGTGCAAGCCTCGGCCAATAATATAGAAGAGTGCTACGATCTGCTAGATCAAGTGGTTGAGGGTAATTGAATATATATGTTATATACAGTTATATGTTATATATTTACTTTATTATATTCCATTTTAGCTTCTTCAAAGTTTACGTTATCGTTGACTGGTCCCGAATTCACATCGTACAAAGTCGAGGATCCCTTCAAAGGTCTGGGACCCATAGCGATATTTTCAGCAAGACGTCACTGGACTGCGCCGCGCTGTGTGCGTCTCCAGAAGGGATCCGCTTCCCTGTCTACGTCCTCCATATATCATGATGGCTCCTCCAACACATTTAACACAACGGAACACAGTGGCTTCAAGGAAGAGTTCGAGAACTTTGGCTTTCATGTGCGCGGTGACGCGCCAGTTATCATTGCCCATGTGGAGATTAATTCCCTGGCTGATGTAAGTTGATTTTCTTTAAATAAAGATCAATTTTTAATTTGAATTATTATTTTTTCAAGCTTGGTGGTATAAAGGAGGGTGATTTTATAGTCGAAATAGCTGCCATGGATGTTAAGTGGTATTCACACCAGCAGGTCGTTCAGCTAATACAATCTTGTGGCTCTGCACTTGAATTAAAAGTCATAACGCCTATGGATCGCAACTACTTGAAGGTATTTAATAATTGATATATATATATTAAACCAAGCTTAATTATAATTATTATTAACTGTAGCCGCTGTCGTCAAAGGGCTCAATATCAACGCTATCAGCCGCCAGCTCATCGGGTATTTCATCTTCCGGTTCCCCAAGTCCAACGAGTACGGCGACAAAGCCAAAGCTCCAGCTGAAGACCGCCAATAAGGCGCGACTCGTGGGCAGCGTGTCGTCTCGATCATGGAATCCCTTCCGTCGTACTCCAAGTTTAGCTAAAATATTTTAGGACTTTCACACACATACTTGTGTCATGTGGCCTTATTACAGTTTTCTTAAGGAGTTATTTTTTTCATTGAGTTCAACTCTCCAGAGGATAGTGAAATACATTGGAAGATATATACATATATATATATTTTTTATAAAGTCCAGCTCATTATCATATCAATGTCCCTGCCATGGCTCAGCTTATTTCTAATATTTTCTGTACTTTAGTCTAAGATTTTTATTTATTCTTGTGCATCGTATATTATATATATGCATTTCGCCACCGCAGAAAGGACTAAGGAAAGCTAGTTGAGCATTTAGTTTTCCATTTTCTAAAATTCTTAAATATGTATGAACCTACAGAGCCTTAACGATATTTTAAATTATTTGTAAATAGTAAAATATATATAATTATCTTTGAAACTTAAACTTTGAAAGGCATTTAAACTGGGGTAGTTTCTACGCTTCCAAAGACTGTAAAAGTTGATAATAGTTCAATTATTTAAAGAAAACAAAATTAAAAGTTGCTTTCTCATTATTGCTGATTTATTTGAATTGTGTGCGACGATATAAAGAAATAGGAAGCTTTAAAAGAAACTGATTTAATTTATATTTCAAGAAATATTTATGAAATTAATACTTATATTTTTATTAGCGGGTCAAGATATTGAAATATGATTTTCTCACTAAACGCCTCGACTAAGGATTTCATTAACGACATTTTTTATAAGTACTATTGACTATTAATCGAAATGTATCCCTCCACTCTTAGTTTCGTCGGGCCGGACAGTTAAAGACTTGTTCTTTATTCCGGCAAGATCTACTTTCCCGATCGAACCACTCTCTAGCTGGGCACACACGGCGCTTGGGCCGGTTTTTACGGCACACATAGTAGCGACGGCAGTGTCTAGCGTCTGTTAGGATTACTCCATCATTGATCCCTCGACAATCACTCGTAGATCTCAATACTTCAATACTTGGTAATGCCACAGGAACACGAGGCTTTCTTGTTGGTGGAGCTCTCCATTCATCATCAATTTGGTCCTGAGAAACCTTTGGTTTTTTTGTTGTAGTATGTTGTGTGGTTGTGCAAGTTGTTGTTTTACAGGTTGTAGTTGTACAGGTTGTTGTTTTACAGGTCGTCGTAGTACAGGTCGTTGTAGTACAAGTCGTTGTTGTACAGGTCGTCGTAGTACAGGTCGTAGTTGTACAGGTCGTTGTAGTACAGGTTGTAGTCGTACAGGTCGTCGTAGTACAGGTCGTAGTTGTGCAGGTCGTCGTAGTACAAGTCGTAGTTGTACAGGTCGTTGTAGTACAGGTCGTGGTTGTACAGGTCGTAGTAGTACAGGTTGTAGTTGTACAGGTCGTGGTTGTACAGGTCGTGGTTGTACAGGTCGTAGTAGTACAGGTTGTAGTTGTACAGGTCGTCGTAGTACAGGTCGTAGTTGTGCAGGTCGTTGTAGTACAGGTCGTTGTAGTACAGGTTGTAGTTGTACATGTCGTCGTAGTACAGGTCGTAGTTGTACACGTTGTTGTTGTACAGGTTGTTGTTGTACAGGTCGTCGTAGTACAGGTCGTAGTTGTACAGGTCGTTGTAGTACAGGTCGTGGTTGTACAGGTCGTAGTAGTACAGGTCGTCGTAGTACAGGTCGTGGTTGTACAGGTCGTAGTAGTACAGGTTGTAGTTGTACAGGTCGTCGTAGTACAGGTCGTCGTAGTACAGGTCGTAGTTGTACAGGTCGTCGTAGTACAGGTTGTAGTTGTACAGGTCGTCGTAGTACAGGTCGTAGTTGTACAGGTCGTCGTAGTACAGGTCGTTGTTGTACAGGTTGTAGTTGTACAGGTCGTTGTCGTACACGTTGTTGTTGTACAGGTTGTTGTTGTACTGGTCGTCGTACTACAGGTTGTAGTTGTACAGGTCGTTGTTGTACAGGTTGTTGTTGTACAGGTAGTCGTAGTACAGGTTGTTGTTGTACAGGTCGTTGTTGTACAAGTTGTAGTTGATGAACTGCACGGCGTTGTAGCTGTGGTGGAGCAAGGTGTAGTTAAGCTTTGCTTTTCAGTTTCAATATTAAGTTGCGTTTTAGGGGGTGCTCTATTAGGCGTTTCTTCGACTGGTAAAAGCTCGTCAGAATCATATTCGTCAATGGGAGACCCACTGCGATCTCCATTAAAACATTTTACAAAACTGGGTAAATTGCAGACTAGGGTTTTCGGATCGAAGTAGAGACCTCGAGTGCATTCTCGTCTGATGGCTTTTCCACGCAGGCAGACATAAAAGCTTGAGCAACTCTCCGGGTCCGCAAACGGGATGCCATTATATATGTCCGCACACTCAGGCGTATAGGCCACGCTTATTGTTATCAGTGAACATATTATGGCCACAAGAGTCAGCCACATAAAGTTGTCTGAAGAGAATAAATAAGAAAATATTATTTGGGCTCTGGTAAAAAATTCACAACTGTCCTTTAATTACACAGCCACGAAAAAAAAATCAGACACAAAAAAGTATTTTTAATCCATATCCGAGGTTCTCATTAAGGACACTTTTTTGTTTTTTGTATGTCTGTGTTGTAAATGTATCCTTTTTGTCACAAGTCGTTATAAATATACAAAATTAACAAAAAAAAAAAACAAATTTTCTTCGCGAAGATATTAACAAAAAAATTGAAGTCACTTTAGAACCACAAATTACTTACAAACTTTCATCGTGGAAAAGGACCGGGCCTTTCTCTACGTAGCAATACGAGAAATTCTTACTTGGGCCCTGTTTTTATAGACACAACTAGGAAATTTTGTTATCTCCTTTTGCCAGGCGTACATTAGCCACTCGAGACAGACATGTCTAAGTCGTACAACATCTGCGCGTGCATTGGAGTATTGTGTTTCTTCTCTTTTTCCCTCTTTTCCTCAGGCAATTAGGAAATTGAAAGGGCAACAAAAAATTATAAGTATGTATAGTATATAATTTTAATCTACATATAGATTTTCCTGGTTATATTTTGAAATTGTTAAGTAATTTTAAAATGAAAGTATGATCGGGATTCAGTTGTTTCTTAAAAACGAAAACCGTGAGTCTGAGGGAGATGGCAAGACAATTAGAAAGAGAGACTTGAAATTGAAAAATGCAATGATTACTCACATAAAGGTTCAATATAACTTCTGGAAACACCTTCAACTAACTCTAATATCCGTGCAAAGGCCAGATCTGAAAGTCCATTACATGAGAACCTTGTTCTTTCCAAATGAATTCACCGATATGTTTAATGCAAATGTTAACATATTTACGCATTTTACTCCAAATTTAGTAATTATAATATCTTAAACATAGGATGTGTGGGAAACATATTTGTATTCGCGATGGTTTATTGATGAGAGTGAGTAAGAGGGAATTTGTGTGTTGATTGTGGTATGTAGTTTGCAGGCTTCTCCGACCCCTTGTTTGAGATTTTTCGAAGAGGCAAAAATTTTGCATTCAAATACAGTCATCGGTACTCCATGCATCATCCGGCATATTCATTCGGAGGGAGTGAGATCGCCTTCTGGTTCGTTTTCATTGAGAATTTGCGAAAGCAAATCGTAGAGCGGTTCAAGGATCTTTTTGGCGCCAGCATTTGTGAGATTTTTATAGTCAAACATGTCGTGATGACTTATGCTACCGTCGCTCTGCACCAAGCCCTTGTCAATGGCCACTGTCTGGACACGATTTAGTTTCTTGGTCATTTCATTGATCAATTCATTAATGCTGGCGTTCTTCTCACGCAACTTGTTAGGCAGCTGTCCGCGTGGCAGTAGTGACTGTGACAAATTTTTACAACTTATTATATATTTATGTTCATACTTATGTACTGTAGGAGTCACTTACCGGCAGCAGGATGTAGGCGTTTGGAAGCTTTTGGCGTATCATCGAGACATTTGCGAGAACACCTTCGGCCACCTCGTTGGCACTATTATTTACATTGTTGGTGCCGACATGCAAGACAACTATTTTCGGATTAACATTGTCAAGAGCGCCATTTTCGATGCGCCAAAGTACATGCTCTGTGCAGTCGTCACGTATGCTAAAGTTAAGGCAGTGCAGTGGAGCAAAATACTTATTCCACGCCTCGCCGTCTTGCAGTGTCTCGAAAATGCAGTCGCCCAGAAATATGACGTCAGGGTCTTTTTCACGGCAGTCGGACAGAAACCGGCGATGTATACTGTGCCAACGCTTGTCGCCGTCTAAATCAGGCACAGGCGTGGGCAACACACAGGGATTCATTTTGCAATATTGGCTTATTTAGCATTCGAAGACAACCGGCGAAATAAACCCACAGTGCATTAGCTCTGTGGATTCGTCTCTTTAGAACTTTGAAGCCGTGTGGATATTCTTCTGAACTTATCTCAGCGGGTACATGTAAACAAAAAAATAAAGTAATAATTAACTTTAATAACTGCGTCCTATTTCAAGCTCTGCCAACTCGTTTTTATTTTGCTATCGATTGCTAAACAGAGTTTTCACGACCATATGCTATCGATATCTAAAAATGCAGAATAAACGCTTGTTGTGCATGGCAAATTTTATTATAAAATTTCCAAACTGTTAGTCTGCAGTGGCTTACTTTTCAGTCAAAGTAGCATACTATTAAAATTAAAACTTCATTTTAAATTAAGCCAATAGAAACGATCATTCTGATATCGATAGATAAGCAACGCTAGTGGGCATATACATTTTAACGGTGTGAAACGATAGGTTAAAGGTCTATCGACTGTGGCAGGTATCGTCATTTATTGCTCCAACCCGTTTTCGTCGAGAATCCGTATTGATATTTGTCTTACCTGTTTCGTGGCATACAACATACAAGGACTTTATTTACAAGGTTGGCTATACGGTATTTCGAAGCATATTTCAATAAGACGTAGTAACATAGTCCCGTGACATGAAAACCACAAAGTAAACATTGGAATTAGCAAACATCCCCTACTACCCAATGTAATGTCAAGTGTTTTTGTGCGTACATGCCTACATACATGAGCACACATACATATAAATAGGTTCATTTTAAACGGCGCTTCGAGTCGCAGTTGTATTTATACATCTACATACATCGATATGTATGAAAACCGTTCTGTGTGATTTAACGAGTCGCGATAAGTTTCCACTGCACAGTGCCCCCAAACGGCGATGTATGTAAATATATTCATTTAACCAATATTTCACAATCATTTTGATTATTTCAGGTGTATAAGGAAGGTTCAGGAAGAGCTTAGAAATAATAATAATAATACAAGATAGATTAGACACATATAAAGACTGGCGTTGTAAGATACGGTGAATTCTTGAAGCAGTTATTTCACTAATGCATGTACATACATATGTATGTACATCATTAACAATATCGGTATGAAACCGTTCCTTCCTAATCATTCGAAAATTATAAACCCAATAGGCTTTCTTTAAAGTCATATTGTCAAAATTAAACCAAAAAATGTCAGTCTGCTAAAGTCAAAATCTCTATATTTTCCGACCCTGTGGTAGATTCAGATCAATTTTATTTCCAGGTTTGTCTGGCTTAATTTGTAATAAAATTATATAAAATCGATTTAACAAAAAACCTCGGTTTCTCTCTGTTACAGTTTAAACATTAGCACGGGAAAGCAGCAACCGCTTTGGGTTAGCATCCTGGCTTGACAATGGAAGTGCCGCAGCAGGTACCAGCGTCAGAGCTTCCCAGTACATCATCGTCCAGTACTGCAGCTTCATCCACAACCAACGTAAACTACGACAAAATTATGTGGACTGGAGGCGACATAACGGAAGCCATGTCCGAGGAGGAGCCTTCTACAAGTCAATTACGACAAATCGCATCTGATTCTGGGGCAGCAACAGCCTCAATAGAGGCGAATCCATCTACAACATCATATTCCTTCACTGGAAAAGATTTAAAATCTAGTATTTCCTCTGACAATGAGTCCAAACCGAATGACCCCACTACTAACTCGGAAGGCGCCGAGAGCAAGGATAAGAATGCGGAACAAAACGAGGAGTCACTATACGAGTGCAACATTTGTCTGGACACGGCAAAGGATGCGGTGGTGAGCATGTGCGGCCACTTGTTTTGCTGGCCATGTCTGCACCAGTGGCTCTTGACACGGCCCAATCGCAAGCTCTGCCCCGTGTGCAAAGCGGCTGTCGATAAAGATAAGGTTATACCACTCTATGGCCGCAACAGCACTCGCCAAGAGGATCCTCGGTAAGGACCTTACCAATTGTTATTGTTAAACTATTATATCTAATGCAATAATTTCATTTTATTCCAGCAACAAAGTTCCACCACGTCCCCCCGGCCACAGAACAGAGCCAGAGCCCGCCCCTGGCTTTCCAGGATTTGGTTTCGGTGATGGTTTCCACATGTCATTCGGCATTGGTGCCTTCCCCTTTGGCTTTATAACATCTTCGCTTAACTTTGGAGAACCACGTCCGGCAGGTAAGTGATCCACTGCCCTGTAGTCCGAAAGATAGATGAGTAATGGACACATTTCTCCCCCCCTCCCCCAGCTGCCAATCGTGGCACAATGCAATACGAGGACGAGCAAAACCTTTCGAAACTATTTCTTTTGATTTCCTTTCTTTACATCGGATGGCTGCTATTTGCATAGCAAGTGGCGGGAGCGGCTCGTAAATAGCAATAATCAATATAAAAATCTGATGTATGCAAAGTGGGCGGTCGGGCGTACCGTCTAATTTCTGTCATGCAAGTCGTTGTTGATTTTGGGAAAGAAAATAATAACTACTTTTTACTTATACTTCAAAATGATGGATGATGATCGACCTTGATAATATTTTTGGCTGGCTAGTTCGTTTGTATATTTTAAACACCGATGATAAATTGGGAGCCTCACATTTAACCCACAAAATTGTAAAATTCGGATTGCATACAGATTTGTGTTCGAAAATGTGTTGTCACCAAAATTTCAAATACATATATATACTATATATATATATACTAAAACAAGTGCTGCATTTTCATATTGTAAATTATTCGTTGCATATTTGCATGGTTTAAAGTTTAGTTTCACTTATTAATTACCAGACTCAAACGCTGTAAGGTTCCAATGTCGTTACACAGTCCATTTTGATGCGCTGAAGCTACCCCGATCCTAACCCTCATGCTAATGTTCTTGTCTTCTGTATAATTTTATAAGTATATTCCCCGTCTGTCTGTTAAAAGTATAAGATATCTGATTAACCTGAAAGAGCAAGAATACCAACCCACGGTGATGCCCTTGTCTTTATGTGCTTTTCATGTGCATTTCCTGGTTTCGTGCATAAACGCAGTTAGAGGTTAATATATATGTACATATATAATTTAGGGTAATTCTACGAATACATAAACAAAATGTAACTAGATTTTTGGATTAGATCGTGTCGTTTTCAGGAATATTACTAGTTTCATTATTAATATTTTCATGGTCACTTTCATTATTATCACTATTAGCATTTTGGGCGACCTCAGCGCTAGCAATGCCAATTGAATTTGAATCTGTCGCTGCGGCTGCTCGGGATCTGGATTCGCTGCCAGCGGCATGATGCAAGCTGGCCAGTATTCGAATCATTATCTGGGCAGGTACGGTTATGGTATCGCGCGTCTCCACCAGCATAATCTCGTTATTTTTGATCAACTAAAACAGTGGAAAAGTACACAAAACAATATATATATATATTTATAAGTAATTAGTGGACCTCTAATCTGAGCAATTACTTACCCCGGCACACTCCTCCTCATCAAAGTGGGGCTCGGCTGCTATCGGCGCCCACAACTTCACATTGTAGTCAATGCCAGAGCTGAGCAAGTAGGGTAAAGTGGGATGCGGCTGCACTCGATTGACCACACGGTTATCGGCCAGCAGGGTCTTGACCACCTTTCCCGTTGCCCGATTCCAAACGAAAATGTGACCGCAATCAGAGCCGGACATTATAAAATCATCGCCCCAAAAACTAGCCCCCTTCACCATAGTCCTTGAGTTCCTGTGGCCACTGAACGACATTTTAACGTAATCGAATTTCTTGATAGGAAACTGCTGAGCCGCTCCTTCGTTGTTCTGACTTTCCGGACTCTTTGGAAGATCTGTAAAAGAAATATATAATTAATCTAGATTTAGTTCCTAGCTCCACACCATTGCTTACCATCATTGCTTGCTCCTTGGGATGGGGGACTGCTCGGCCTTTGTCCGCTGTTCGAGGCTGCAGACGCATTCGCCATGGTACGGAAAACTGCATTTTGCCACGACCTGGGACCACTACGATGACCATTACCATTACCAGCGGATGCACTTCCCGGTGCCTGGGGGACTGCTACTGGCTGATCTGGCTGTACTGCCACAGTAGGGGCCTGCCGCCTTTGGCTTGGCGAGTTGAGCAGGCGAAATATTTCGTCGCTGAGACGACTTAAGACGCCGGGCTCCAGAGCGGGACGTGCCTGGCCGATGTTGGTCTGGTTAACACCCTGCACTCCTGCTGATAGGGAATTGGGCCCAGTGTCCGACCAATCGCCCCGAAATCGCAACCGTGGCATTTGCGGTTCTGGATCATCGTCGCGCCTCATTTTTGGTGTATAGCATCCGCTCTTCAGCAGCTCTGCATCACTATAGCCCGGATGCTTCAGATCGAACAGATACAGCTGCTCCATTGAGTAGCTGACTAGGAGCTCGGACTCGTCCGGACTAAACTTGACGCATGTGGGACGATAATGGCGACGCGTATACTCCATGGGTATGGGATACGCCTTGTAGGGCATCATCGTTGAGCTGTCTGATGGCCCACCAGCTAGCATGCGCCTGTCGTAGAGACGAACTATCGAGTCGGAACAGCCTATAGCCACACTGTGGTGGCTTATAGGTGCTACATCCATGGCCGTCACGGCACAAGGTGCCATTATGAATATATGCTTCTGGCACACGCGTTCGGAGCAACTAGAGGACACTCGGAGATCAAAGCAGCGGACTGTGGCATCCTCGCCGCAGCTGAGAAAGCTGCGCGGAGTGTCGGGCAGTGGCAGGACGTCGAAGGTGCTTCCAAACTTATGGCAGTCAAAGGTGTTGGTAGTACGCTCGTTTTCACCGCCCAGGCAACAGTCTGCTTTCTCGCTTCTCCTGGCGGTTCGACGATACTCGGTCAGGAACTCGGTGTGCATGACTAGACCCTCGCCGGAACAGGAGACAATGGCACTGTCGTTGGTGTGCGGCATGAATCGGGCGCTGAAGATGTGATGCTTGTGCTGCGTCTTGCTCCTGGCCAGCACCTGCCGACTGTGGGCATCGGTGACGACCAAATGGTTGTCATCGGAGCCCGAGACGATAAGTGTGCCACTGGCGTTCCAATTAACCGTATTCACGCATCCATTATGGACGTAAAGTGTCTGCAGCAATCCCAATCGCTGCACAAAGCTCAGCGAGTCTGCGGAACGGAATAAAAGCTTATTTAATTCATTTTTGCATTCCACTGACGGACGTCCTACTTTTGCAGCTGGCCTGCAGGTTGCTTTGGGCTTCGCTGGCTATGCTGTACGGATAATCCTCGAGGCACTGGTGCACACTGCGGCGCAGTTGCGTCGGTACTCTTTTATTATCGCCCATCGTCTGAGGTCGTAGTCGTAGTCACAGCAACTGACGACCAAAACTGCAAATGTGTAGTATATAAATATGTAGTATGCACTTGTGGTTGAAATCTCAGATATAAATAAAATATTGCCAAGGTACAAGCAGTTGAGCAGAATAATAATAAAGGCGAACGATTACCGGGGCTAATTACCCTTGTGCTAGCTCTGAGTGTTACACTTAAATTATATAAATATTATATTAAAAGACCGAAAAGTTTGAAAATACAAGTTGATTTGCTATATTGGCAAGAGTTTGTGCTTTGACACCACACTAATCGGCTCCTGCCACTAGTATAGAAGCTTACCTAATTTGTATCATAGGGATACATGGGGAAGGAGACCACAGTAATTTTAGTTTTCCCGCAATATAAGCGGATTTATGTTTTATTTTGGGCAACCGTCCGAACGATTCTTTTTTTTATCGATATTTAGTTCGTGCGATACTTTCCACAGATTTAATCAGTTGTTCACACTTGACTTTTTGCAAAATATAATTTATTTTATTATTTAACAATATAATTATATTATATAACAATATAATAAAGTTAAGGGCTCGGCAGAAATTGTTGCTAATGGCCACCACAATTTTGAGATTTAATTTTACTAACTATTTTTGCATTTTTTGTTAATGAGGAAAACGAAATGCATCGTTTTCCTCATTAACAAAAAATGCAAAAATATCGAGTGAAGAATGAATATTATAGAAAACGATCAGTAATCAAAATTTAGGCTAAAATATATTAATTACGTGACTAAACAACAACAGGGGCTGTCGAAACTTAATAAATTTATTTATGATCTTCAACAAAACTATCGGATCGAATACATAAATGCGATCACTTTTTTATATCGATAGCCGAAGGCAATTAATAGTATCGCAAAACAGTGAACTTGTCGAGCTTAATATAATAAATATTATTGTATACAATTGTAACAAGGCAAGGGCCCAATACCTATGCAACAATATCTACAGTCTCCTAGCATATAATGGTGGACAGGTTCTCCAGCTTTGGCTTGTCCTTATCTTATCGCGCAAGGTGGACGCGACATGGGACTGCTGTCGAAACTTATCAATATAAAAATAGTGAAGCAGTATTATATTGCTAACTCATAGTATTGATAAACAAAATAAAGCCACACGCGTATAATTAACAAAGAGGGCCCAAACTGCAGCCATGTCCAACATGCCAACGTCCACATCCACATCAAAGCTTAGTCAGGAGCGGACCCGGGAGTGGTTGGCGTCACAGGCGACGACGTCGGTGGACGATGAAGAGCTGGAATCCATTGCAGAATCATCGGTAGTCGACAGCCTGGACTATGAGTACTCGGAGTACACCCAAGATCCGGAGGATGATGACGATAACAACAACAGTCTCGAGGAAATCAGCACCATTACGCTGGGCACTCAACTCCGTGAGTATGACTTACGTTCTTTATGTACATACTTACATACATATATACATACATAACATTATGTTTTTGGCGCAATTTATTTCATTTATTATGTTTTATATGTTGAAGGTCGGACAATATTTAAGTAAAGTTGTGAAATAGTGATAGAGAACCTGGCTAAACTATTTGAATAATGAAGATCAGCAATAATTATGTATGAATGTAACCATGAATGTGAGCGAGAGGCATACATAAATATGAAGAATTCTATCCATACATACGTCACCAAATGTTTTTGACTAGGGATCAGGTGGTTTATCAAAATACTAAATATAAAATAAAACAAGAGCAACTTAGCTTCAGGATCTGAAATTTGTATACCTCGCAGTTTTCAATTGGATCAGGGAGCCGACTGGCATATATAGCACAACGGCTATATATCAAAATTGATGAAAATCTTAAAACTTTCCGATCTTTCCTATGGAAGCTATAAATATATATGTATATATATAGTCCACCGATTCACCATGCTCCAACTTCTATAATAGTAAAATTATATATGTAGAAGAATAACTCCATAGTTTCATTCAAATACCTTGCTTTAAATTTGTTCCCAAACAAATCTCGCACATCTCTGCATATGATTCCCAACTTGTTCTAACATCCCCGGAACGAAGTGACTGCTCCCGGCCACGTCTCAGAAATGTGTTGTGTTAAAAAAGTTGCAAGTCATTGTTTACTAGTGTTCAAAGTTAGTAACTGATCATATATACTTACTGGTCATAGATACTTACTGTTCAGAGTTAATTACTGGTCATAGATACTCACTGTTCAGAGTTAATTAATGCTAATAGCTACTTCCTGATTATAGATACTTACTATTCAGAGTTACTTACTGCTCATAGTTTTATTTCTTTAATTTTCCGATCGTTCCTATGCGGGTTATATATATGTATATATAGTCCACCGATTCACCATTCTCCGACTTCTATAATAGTAAAATTATATATGTAGAAGAATAACTCCATAGTTCCATTCATATAGCTTGCTTTAAATTTGTTCCCAAACAAATCTCGCACATCTGTGCATATGATTCCCAACTTGTTCTAACATCCCCGGAACGAAGTGACTGCTGCCGGCCACGTCTCAGAAATGTGTTGTGTTAAAAAAGTTGCAAGTCATTGTTTACTAGTGTTCAAAGTTAGTAACTGATCATACATACTTACTGGTCATAGATACTTACTGTTCAGAGTTAATTACTGGTCATAGATACTTACTGTTCAGAGTTACTTACTGGTCATAGATACTTACTGTTCAGAGTTATTTACTGGTCATAGAAACTCACTGTTCAGAGTTACTTACTGGTCATAGATACTCACTGTTCAGAGTTACTTACTGTTCAGAGTTAATTAATTCTAATAGCTACTTACTGGTCATAGATACTTACTGTTCAGAGTTATTTACTGGTCATAGATACTCACTGTTCTGAGTTACTTATTGGTCATAGATACTCACTGTTCAGAGTTAAATAATCCTAATAGCTACTTACTGATTATAGATACTTACTATTCAGAGTTACTTACTGCTCATAGTTTTATTTCTTTAATTTTCCGATCGTTCCTATGCGGGTTATATATATGTATATATAGTCCACCGATTCACCATTCTCCGACTTCTATAATAGTAAAATTATATATGTAGAAGAATAACTCCATAGTTCCATTCATATAGCTTGCTTTAAATTTGTTCCCAAACAAATCTCGCACATCTGTGCATATGATTCCCAACTTGTTCTAACATCCCCGGAACGAAGTGACTGCTGCCGGCCACGTCTCAGAAATGTGTTGTGTTAAAAAAGTTGCAAGTCATTGTTTACTAGTGTTCAAAGTTAGTAACTGATCATATATACTTACTGGTCATAGATACTTACTGCTCAGAGTTACTTATTGGTCATGGATACTCACTGTTCAGAGTTACTTACAGGTCATAGATACTCACTGTTCAGAGTTAATTAATGCTAATAGCTACTTACTGATTATAGATACTTACTATTCAGTTACTTACTGCTCATAGTTTTATTTCTTTAATTTTCCGATCGTTCCTATGCGAGTTATATATATGTATATATAGTCCACCGATTCGCCATGCTCCAACTTAGATACTAGTAAAATTATATTGAAGAATAACTCCATAGTTTCATTCAAATAGCTTGCTTTAAATTTGTTCCCAAACAAATCTCGCACATCTGTGCATATGATTCCCAACTTGTTCTAACATCCCCGGAACGAAGTGACTGCTGCCGGCCACGTCTCAGAAATGTGTTGTGTTAAAAAAGTTGCAAGTCATTGTTTACTAGTGTTCAAAGTTAGTAACTGATCATACATACTTACTGGTCATAGATACTTACTGTTCAGAGTTAATTACTGGTCATAGATACTTACTGTTCAGAGTTACTTACTGGTCATAGATACTTACTGTTCAGAGTTATTTACTGGTCATAGAAACTCACTGTTCAGAGTTACTTACTGGTCATAGATACTCACTGTTCAGAGTTACTTACTGTTCAGAGTTAATTAATTCTAATAGCTACTTACTGGTCATAGATACTTACTGTTCAGAGTTATTTACTGGTCATAGATACTCACTGTTCTGAGTTACTTATTGGTCATAGATACTCACTGTTCAGAGTTAAATAATCCTAATAGCTACTTACTGATTATAGATACTTACTATTCAGAGTTACTTACTGCTCATAGTTTTATTTCTTTAATTTTCCGATCGTTCCTATGCGGGTTATATATATGTATATATAGTCCACCGATTCACCATTCTCCGACTTCTATAATAGTAAAATTATATATGTAGAAGAATAACTCCATAGTTCCATTCATATAGCTTGCTTTAAATTTGTTCCCAAACAAATCTCGCACATCTGTGCATATGATTCCCAACTTGTTCTAACATCCCCGGAACGAAGTGACTGCTGCCGGCCACGTCTCAGAAATGTGTTGTGTTAAAAAAGTTGCAAGTCATTGTTTACTAGTGTTCAAAGTTAGTAACTGATCATATATACTTACTGGTCATAGATACTTACTGCTCAGAGTTACTTATTGGTCATGGATACTCACTGTTCAGAGTTACTTACAGGTCATAGATACTCACTGTTCAGAGTTACTTACTGTTCAGAGTTAATTAATTCTAATAGCTACTTACTGGTCATAGATACTTACTGTTCAGAGTTATTTACTGGTCATAGATACTCACTGTTCTGAGTTACTTATTGGTCATAGATACTCACTGTTCAGAGTTAAATAATCCTAATAGCTACTTACTGATTATAGATACTTACTATTCAGAGTTACTTACTGCTCATAGTTTTATTTCTTTAATTTTCCGATCGTTCCTATGCGGGTTATATATATGTATATATAGTCCACCGATTCACCATTCTCCGACTTCTATAATAGTAAAATTATATATGTAGAAGAATAACTCCATAGTTCCATTCATATAGCTTGCTTTAAATTTGTTCCCAAACAAATCTCGCACATCTGTGCATATGATTCCCAACTTGTTCTAACATCCCCGGAACGAAGTGACTGCTGCCGGCCACGTCTCAGAAATGTGTTGTGTTAAAAAAGTTGCAAGTCATTGTTTACTAGTGTTCAAAGTTAGTAACTGATCATACATACTTACTGGTCATAGATACTTACTGTTCAGAGTTAATTACTGGTCATAGATACTTACTGTTCAGAGTTACTTACTGTTCAGAGTTATTTACTGGTCATAGAAACTCACTGTTCAGAGTTACTTACTGGTCATAGATACTCACTGTTCAGAGTTACTTACTGTTCAGAGTTAATTAATGCTAATAGCTACTTACTGGTCATAGATACTTACTGTTCAGAGTTATTTACTGGTCATAGATACTCACTGTTCAGAGTTACTTATTGGTCATAGATACTCACTGTTCAGAGTTAATTAATCCTAATAGCTACTTACTGATTATAGATACTTACTATTCAGAGTTACTTACTGCTCATAGTTTTATTTCTTTAATTTTCCGATCGTTCCTATGCGGGTTATATATATGTATATATAGTCCACCGATTCACCATTCTCCGACTTCTATAATAGTAAAATTATATATGTAGAAGAATAACTCCATAGTTCCATTCATATAGCTTGCTTTAAATTTGTTCCCAAACAAATCTCGCACATCTGTGCATATGATTCCCAACTTGTTCTAACATCCCCGGAACGAAGTGACTGCTGCCGGCCACGTCTCAGAAATGTGTTGTGTTAAAAAAGTTGCAAGTCATTTTTTACTAGTGTTCAAAGTTAGTAACTGATCATATATACTTACTGGTCATAGATACTTACTGTTCAGAGTTACTTATTGGTCATGGATACTCACTGTTCAGAGTTACTTAAGGTCATAGATACTCACTGTTCAGAGTTAATTAATGCTAATAGCTACTTACTGATTATAGATACTTACTATTCAGAGTTACTTACTGCTCATAGTTTTATTTCTTTAATTTTCCGATCGTTCCTATGCGGGTTATATATATGTATATATAGTCCACCGATTCACCATTCTCCGACTTCTATAATAGTAAAATTATATATGTAGAAGAATAACTCCATAGTTCCATTCATATAGCTTGCTTTAAATTTGTTCCCAAACAAATCTCGCACATCTGTGCATATGATTCCCAACTTGTTCTAACGTCCCCGGAACGAAGTGACTGCTGCCGGCCACGTCTCAGAAATGTGTTGTGTTAAAAAAGTTGCAAGTCATTGTTTACTAGTGTTCAAAGTTAGTAACTGATCATATATACTTACTGGTCATAGATACTTACTGTTCAGAGTTACTTACTGGTCATAGATACTTACTGTTCAGAGTTATTGACTGATCATAGATACTCACTATTCAGAGTTACTTACTGGTCATAGATACTCACTGTTCAGAGTTACTTACTGGTCATAGATACTCACTGTTCAGAGTTAATTAATGCTAATAGCTACTTACTATTCAGAGTTACTTACTGATCATAGTTTTATTTCTTCAATTTTCCGATAGTTCCTATGGGAGTTATATATATATATATATAGTCCACCGATTCGCCATGCTCCAACTTAGATACTAGTAAAATTATATTGAAGAATAACTCCATAGTTTCATTCAAATAGCTTGCTTTAAATTTGTTCCCAAACAAATCTCGCACATCTGTGCATATGATTCCCAACTTGTTCTAACATCCCCGGAACGAAGACTGCTGCCGGCCACGTCTCAGAAATGTGTTGTGTTAAAAAAGTTGCAAGTCATTGTTTACTAGTGTTCAAAGTTAGTAACTGATCATATATACTTACTGGTCATAGATACTTACTGTTCAGAGTTACTTACTGGTCATAGATACTCACTGTTCAGAGTTAATTAATGCTAATAGCTACTTCCTGATTATAGATACTTACTATTCAGAGTTACTTACTGCTCATAGTTTTATTTCTTTAATTTTCCGATCGTTCCTATGCGGGTTATATATATGTATATATAGTCCACCGATTCACCATTCTCCGACTTCTATAATAGTAAAATTATATATGTAGAAGAATAACTCCATAGTTTCATTCAAATAGCTTGCTTTAAATTTGTTCCCAAACAAATCTCGCACATCTGTGCATATGATTCCCAACTTGTTCTAACATCCCCGGAACGAAGTGACTGCTGCCGGCCACGTCTCAGAAATGTGTTGTGTTAAAAAAGTTGCAAGTCATTGTTTACTAGTGTTCAAAGTTAGTAACTGATCATACATACTTACTGGTCATAGATACTTACTGTTCAGAGTTATTTAATGCTAATAGCTACTTACTATTCAGAGTTACTTACTGATCATAGTTTTTATTTCTTTAATTTTCCGATCGTTCCTATGGGAGTTATATATATATATATATAGTCCACCGATTCGCCATGCTCCGACTTATATACTAGTAAAATTATCTATGTAGAAGAATAACTCCATAGTTTCATTCAAATAGCTTGCTTTAAATTTGTTCCAAAACAAATCTAGCACATCTGTGCATATAATTCCCAACTTGTTCTAACATCCCCGGAACGAAGTGACTGCTGCCGGCCACGTCTCAGAAATGTGTTGTGTTAAAAAAGTTGCAAGTCATTGTTTACTAGTGTTCAAAGTTAGTAACTGATCATACATACTTACTGGTCATAGATACTTACTGTTCAGAGTTAATTACTGGTCATAGATACTTACTGTTCAGAGTTAATTACTGGTCATAGATACTTACTGTTCAGAGTTACTTACTGGTCATAGATACTTACTGTTCAGAGTTACTTACTGGTCATAGATACTTACTGTTCAGAGTTATTTACTGGTCATAGATACTTACTGTTCAGAGTTATTTACTAGTCATAGATACTCACTGTTCAGAGTTACTTATTGGTCATAGATACTCACTGTTCAGAGTTAATTAATCCTAATAGCTACTTACTGATTATAGATACTTACTATTCAGAGTTACTTACTGCTCATAGTTTTATTTCTTTAATTTTCCGATCGTTCCTATGCGGGTTATATATATGTATATATAGTCCACCGATTCACCATTCTCCGACTTCTATAATAGTAAAATTATATATGTAGAAGAATAACTCCATAGTTCCATTCATATAGCTTGCTTTAAATTTGTTCCCAAACAAATCTCGCACATCTGTGCATATGATTCCCAACTTGTTCTAACATCCCCGGAACGAAGTGACTGCTGCCGGCCACGTCTCAGAAATGTGTTGTGTTAAAAAAGTTGCAAGTCATTGTTTACTAGTGTTCAAAGTTAGTAACTGATCATACATACTTACTGGTCATAGATACTTACTGTTCAGAGTTAATTACTGGTCATAGATACTTACTGTTCAGAGTTAATTACTGGTCATAGATACTTACTGTTCAGAGTTACTTACTGGTCATAGATACTTACTGTTCAGAGTTATTTACTGGTCATAGATACTTACTGTTCAGAGTTATTTACTAGTCATAGATACTCACTGTTCAGAGTTACTTATTGGTCATAGATACTCACTGTTCAGAGTTAATTAATCCTAATAGCTACTTACTGATTATAGATACTTACTATTCAGAGTTACTTACTGCTCATAGTTTTATTTCTTTAATTTTCCGATCGTTCCTATGCGGGTTATATATATGTATATATAGTCCACCGATTCGCCATGCTCCGACTTATATACTAGTAAAATTATCTATGTAGAAGAATAACTCCATAGTTTTATTCAAATAGCTTGCTTTAAATTTGTTCCCAAACAAATCTCGCACATCTGTGCATATGATTCCCAACTTGTTCTAACATCCCCGGAACGAAGTGACTGCTGCCGGCCACGTCTCAGAAATGTGTTGTGTTAAAAAAGTTGCAAGTCATTGTTTACTAGTGTTCAAAGTTAGTAACTGATCATACATACTTACTGGTCATAGATACTTACTGTTCAGAGTTAATTACTGGTCATAGATACTTACTGTTCAGAGTTAATTACTGGTCATAGATACTTACTGTTCAGAGTTACTTACTGGTCATAGATACTTACTGTTCAGAGTTATTTACTGGTCATAGATACTTACTGTTCAGAGTTATTTACTAGTCATAGATACTCACTGTTCAGAGTTACTTATTGGTCATAGATACTCACTGTTCAGAGTTAATTAATCCTAATAGCTACTTACTGATTATAGATACTTACTATTCAGAGTTACTTACTGCTCATAGTTTTATTTCTTTAATTTTCCGATCGTTCCTATGCGGGTTATATATATGTATATATAGTCCACCGATTCACCATTCTCCGACTTCTATAATAGTAAAATTATATATGTAGAAGAATAACTCCATAGTTCCATTCATATAGCTTGCTTTAAATTTGTTCCCAAACAAATCTCGCACATCTGTGCATATGATTCCCAACTTGTTCTAACATCCCCGGAACGAAGTGACTGCTGCCGGCCACGTCTCAGAAATGTGTTGTGTTAAAAAAGTTGCAAGTCATTGTTTACTAGTGTTCAAAGTTAGTAACTGATCATACATACTTACTGGTCATAGATACTTACTGTTCAGAGTTAATTACTGGTCATAGATACTTACTGTTCAGAGTTACTTACTGGTCATAGATACTTACTGTTCAGAGTTATTTACTGGTCATAGATACTCACTGTTCAGAGTTACTTACTGGTCATAGATACTCACTGTTCAGAGTTACTTACTGTTCAGAGTTAATTAATGCTAATAGCTACTTACTGGTCATAGATACTTACTGTTCAGAGTTATTTACTAGTCATAGATACTCACTGTTCAGAGTTACTTATTGGTCATAGATACTCACTGTTCAGAGTTAATTAATCCTAATAGCTACTTACTGATTATAGATACTTACTATTCAGAGTTACTTACTGCTCATAGCTTTATTTCTTTAATTTTCCGATCGTTCCTATGCGGGTTATATATATGTATATATAGTCCACCGATTCACCATTCTCCGACTTCTATAATAGTAAAATTATATATGTAGAAGAATAACTCCATAGTTCCATTCATATAGCTTGCTTTAAATTTGTTCCCAAACAAATCTCGCACATCTGTGCATATGATTCCCAACTTGTTCTAACATCCCCGGAACGAAGTGACTGCTGCCGGCCACGTCTCAGAAATGCGTTGTGTTAAAAAGTTGCAAGTCATTGTTTACTAGTGTTCAAAGTTAGTAACTGATCATACATACTTACTGGTCATAGATACTTACTGTTCAGAGTTAATTACTGGTCATAGATACTTACTGTTCAGAGTTACTTACTGGTCATAGATACTTACTGTTCAGAGTTATTTACTGGTCATAGATACTCACTGTTCAGAGTTACTTACTGGTCATAGATACTCACTGTTCAGAGTTAATTAATGCTAATAGCTACTTACTATTCAGAGTTACTTACTGATCATAGTTTTATTTCTTCAATTTTCCGATCGTTCCTATGCGAGTTATATATATATATATATAGTCCACCGATTCGCCATGCTCCGACTTATATACTAGTAAAATTATCTATGTAGAAGAATAACTCCATAGTTTCATTCAAATAGCTTGCTTTAAATTTGTTCCCAAACAAATCTCGCACATCTGTGCATATGATTCCCAACTTGTTCTAACATCCCCGGAACGAAGTGACTGCTGCCGGCCACGTCTCAGAAATGTGTTGTGTTAAAAAAGTTGCAAGTCATTGTTTACTAGTGTTCAAAGTTAGTAACTGATCATACATACTTACTGGTCATAGATACTTACTGTTCAGAGTTACTTACTGGTCATAGATACTTACTGGTCATAGATACACACTGTTCAGAGTTACTTACTGGTCATAGATACTCACTGTTCAGAGTTAATTAATGCTAATAGCTACTTCCTGATTATAGATACTTACTATTCAGAGTTACTTACTGCTCATAGTTTTATTTCTTTAATTTTCCGATCGTTCCTATGCGGGTTATATATATGTATATATAGTCCACCGATTCACCATTCTCCGACTTCTATAATAGTAAAATTATATATGTAGAAGAATAACTCCATAGTTCCATTCATATAGCTTGCTTTAAATTTGTTCCCAAACAAATCTCGCACATCTGTGCATATGATTCCCAACTTGTTCTAACATCCCCGGAACGAAGTGACTGCTGCCGGCCACGTCTCAGAAATGTGTTGTGTTAAAAAAGTTGCAAGTCATTGTTTACTAGTGTTCAAAGTTAGTAACTGATCATATATACTTACTGGTCATAGATACTTACTGTTCAGAGTTAATTACTGGTCATAGATACTTACTGTTCAGAGTTACTTACTGGTCATAGATACTTACTGTTCAGAGTTATTTACTGGTCATAGATACTCACTGTTCAGAGTTACTTACTGGTCATAGATACTTACTGTTCAGAGTTAATTACTGGTCATAGATACTTACTGTTCAGAGTTACTTACTGGTCATAGATACTTACTGTTCAGAGTTAATTAATGCTAATAGCTACTTACTATTCAGAGTTACTTACTGATCATAGTTTTATTTCTTCAATTTTCCGATCGTTCCTATGCGAGTTATATATATATATATATAGTCCACCGATTCGCCATGCTCCGACTTATATACTAGTAAAATTATCTATGTAGAAGAATAACTCCATAGTTTCATTCAAATAGCTTGCTTTAAATTTGTTCCCAAACAAATCTCGCACATCTGTGCATATGATTCCCAACTTGTTCTAACATCCCCGGAACGAAGTGACTGCTGCCGGCCACGTCTCAGAAATGTGTTGTGTTAAAAAAGTTGCAAGTCATTGTTTACTAGTGTTCAAAGTTAGTAACTGATCATACATACTTACTGGTCATAGATACTTACTGTTCAGAGTTACTTACTGGTCATAGATACTTACTGCTCGTAGTTACTTTATGTTCGAATTTTTTACGATGAACCCTGGAACCAGATTAAGATTTAAATGTATATTTATATTTACAAATTAATATATATAATATTTTAATGTCCAATTGTTACCCTTGCAGCGGCTAACAAACGCTCCGTCATCAGCGAAACATTACGGGACTTGATGAACAGCATCAACAGTATCCAGACTTTGGGCAACGTTAACATCAGCAATTCTACAAACGTACATATCGGCAATGTGACCAATATTAATGGCAATATACAGATCATAGCAGATACCTTAAGAAGGCCGCGTAAAGATGCTCGAAGGGTGTCCCTATCCGATGACCAGGACGAGGCCGAGGAGAAAGTGCGTTCGGATGTGTTTATTAGTAGCCAAAGTAAGCTAAGAATATCTCATGCAGACACAAAACTAATGTATTTTCTATTTAGAATTCAAAATACCTAAAGAGCTGTTCTCGATAGTTCCCCGGCACTCCTGGCTGGCGCAAAATCCCATGGAAGAGCCACAAAATCTACAGCTACCCGTTAAATATGTGGTCATATGTGAGTAGCATCACAATATATGTTTTATTCAATCGAAACTTTCGCATACAGTTAACAGTAACGAAATAAGACTTAAAATAAATGTACTTACAATGCCATTGATTGTTTTTATTTAAGTAAAGCCAATTCCTATTAACTAATTAATCTTAAAACTTTGTGTTTCTTCTTATAGTACACACGGCCACAGAGAGCTCAGAGAAACGTGCAATTAATGTCCGTCTTATTCGTGATATGCAGGTGAGTACATAAAGTGATTTTAATATATTATTATAGTTAACTCAATCTTTCCTTTGTCTCTCCTTTTTCAGTGCTTCCATATTGAATCGAGGGGATGGAACGATATTGCTTACAATTTCTTGATTGGCTGTGACGGCAACATCTATGAGGGCCGCGGCTGGCACACGGTCGGAGCCCATACTCTTGGCTACAACAAGCTTTCACTGGGCATCAGTTTCATCGGTTGTTTCATGCGTGAATTGCCCACGACAGATGCCCTGAATATGTGTCGCAATCTGTTGGCTCGAGGCGTGCAGGAGGGCCACATTGCACCCGATTACAGACTTATTTGCCACTGCCAGTGCAATTCGACGGAGAGTCCGGGCAAGCGGCTGTACGAGGAGATACAGAAGTGGCCGCATTTTTACAATATCGAAAAGGAGGAGCAGTGAGCATAAGTATCAACATATGTGAATGCATTAGACTTCAGTCTTGGGTTCGGATAATAACATTATTATTATTTTTTTTGAATTTTAATACATTTTAGAAATAAACCCAACGTTTTGTTTGAAATAAGTTTTTATTAATTTTCAGTAGATTTTTTTATTCTTCGAAATCATTGCAGTTTTAACAGACGTTTGTTATTATTACGGCTGGTATTACCACCAAGAGCCAGAAGAGTGTCTACGATTCAGACTGGTTTTGGCGCGCTGTATGTGGGAAAAATAGAGAAATACGTTAATTTGTGTGGGAAAAATAGAGAAATACGTTAATTTGTGTGGAATTAAGCAATAACAATAGGCGTTACATTAATCAATTTTGGTCTTGTAGTTAGTTAATTTGGGAAAATCGGTTTCGAAAATAGTCAATGATCGGTTTGCAATCAAAGTTAGACACTTAACAGACACAAAGTGATGGTTTTAGTTGAAAATGCAAGGCAAACAACGGGAGCGGAGCAATTGGGTTAACCCTTGCGTTAGCAGGGACTTACACCAGTCTTTTAAGCCTACAATTGTTGGCAGAATACTTAGGCCTTTTCATCTGTGAAATATACATGAAAATATCCAGTTTTTTTTATATAAGGGTCGAAATCTAATGTCTGCATTAAGTTGAGTCCCTAAATCCGCTTTAGTTTATGTAATGTATTTATGGCCAAGCCGTTCCGGCGACAGGCTAAGTTGCACAATCGAAAGGACGAACTACTAAAATAAATTATACGTACGTGCTGGCCTGCCGTTGGCCCAAGGCGTGAACTTCACATGGCTTTCGTTCCTTTTGGCAGCGTCCGCACGCAACTCGGTGCGCAGAGACTCTCGCAGAACGCGGGCCGCAATGTTCGAGTATTGGATGTAGCTGCAAATGGAATTACGTAATGTGAATAATTTTTGGAATATGGCCTGCGCTCGCATGCTCATTAAACAGCATCCATTACATTAACGTGCGCCTGACACTTATATAATGCTTACGTTATTCCAGCAGCTCTCCAGGCAGTCATTTCGATCAGATTGTTCGTACAATATTTACGCCAAAGAAAATATTCACACCAATTCAGCGACTGCAGTGCGACCAGGCTATATAATTGAAAAGCACCATAGAGCTTTTAAGAATATACCAGAAAAAAATACTAAGTAAACTTAAAGTCTCACATATAATTTATATACTGTTCTCACAAACCGTTTATTTATACCGTCTTCCTACAGTGTTTCACCAACTACTTTAGCAGCTGATCCTTGGGTTTCTGCAGATTTAGTTGGCAATAAATTAATTCTGCAGTCAGTCTAAAAATCACTCTCTTGGTAATATCAACAGTTATTAGTATTGTACAGTCGAGTCCCGATAATTCGTACCCCGCTAAATCGAAAATCGCGATAATTCGTAAAAAATTCTGTCCCCTTGAAAAAAAACTCGTTAATTCGTAAAAATTCCATACATTTTGGTCCCCTCGTTAATTCGTATTATTTGGCGCAACGCAAAGAATATTGAATCTCTTATAAATCGTAATTTTGTTTCGTAACCTCTTATAAATCGTAATGCAATGCGAAATTTTGTGTAGTTAAAGCACCGATAGATTTTACAGACAGCTAATATTTTAAGGCTTGAATTTTTGTTTTTTATAATTTAATGTTCCTGCTTATTTGTTTAATTTTTTGTTATTCTAATTTTATGTTATTGTTTAATTTTCCTTTAATTTGAAAAACGTACAAATGAATGTACATACTTATAATGTTTGTTTAATTTTAATAAAGTTAAATACATATGCAAACATGATGTAAAATGTAAAAACCCCGGTTATTCGACTCTTTCATTTTTGAGCCCCGTTAAATAGAAATCTCGACAAATCGAATTCCCGTCTAATTCGTAAAAAAAGTGATCCCCTTGCCATTTCGAATTATCGGGACTCGACTCTATAATTGTTTTCCAAAAATTCCAGTCGTTCCTCAGTGATGTGCTGTGTGAGCATACCACATAATACCAAATAATACATGATGATCGTGTCACGTCACCATTCGATAGTACGAATTAATGTCATCGATATTTTTGCAACTCTGCTACTACTTATATCTTTTTTGTGGTTGTGAACTATGGTCATACTGAGCAGTGAGGAACACTAGTACATTTTCGAGATAATATAATCGTCCTGAAGGGTTTATTTAAAACAATATATTGATTTGATTTGCAAATTCCCAGTAGTGCGTTCATTTTGTATTGAGGAAACAAAGGTAGAAAGTTGTGATATTGTGCTATGAACGAACACAACCTCAAAAGTTTTAATGGCGTGGCTTTTTTATCCACTCATGTGTACATGCGTGCGTGCACAAGTAAATTCGAGAAATAAACTAGATATGTGTTCCATTATTTTCAATAAAGCCTTTTGCAAGTTAATATATTACCCAAATGATATAGGAATGACACGTATAAAATTATGCAGTACTTTTGTTCATAAATATACATATGTAAATGTGTATGTGTGTACATGGTGCTACCTGACTGCGAATACATATGTACATTTAACTTTTTTTTTCTTCATCGTCGAAACAGTTGTAAGCTTGTACATGCGCATTCATTTTATTAAAACGCTCGTATTTTATTATTTTCAGAATAGAGTTGACTGCAAAATTCCAGAGATAGCGCATTAAGCGTCAATATACCATCTGGCACGGGATCACTGCTTTAACTTGGCAATTTCTGTTGGCAGTGTAATTACATAGTTTTGTTTTCGCTTTATATTTTCGAGTCGACTTGCAATTGACTTTAGAAAACCCGATTGTGCTTTATCTTTGTCTAATTTGCGAACTGGCAGTGCGCACCCCAAGGAGGGGAAACAAAATCTTATATGACTTTTGAAAGATTCTTTGGTAAGTATCCTTTAATATTGTCTTATTAATGCCTTATGCAATTAGTAAGTGTAATTAACTGTAAAATAAGTTGAGCCAACAATGAAACTATGTACATATGTGTACACACGAAATAGATATGTTGTACTAACTGTGAAAAGGATTTAAAATATGTGCAGACCTTCTTTTTTTACAAGTTCACTTTTTTATTGTCCGTCAGAGAAGGGAAATGTATGTGTGTTTATTCCTATGCATATATATTTACTCAAAATTCTATTTTAAAGTAAAAAATTTAATGAAACAACACAAAAAGCTAAGCTTTTTTACAATACCACAATAAAACCTAAATTATGTGGACTTTAGGGATTTATATTTATCTTTGTGTTAATTTTTTGGATAAAGCAAACTGGGCTATGTATGAAATGTTTAATAAGAAAAGCGTATTTGTGCTAGTTTTAGGAAAACAATGTTTTTTTTAGGCATATTGAACTTATAATTATTTAAAATTATATATTATTATTATATATTGTTGTTTTTTTTGTCAATTTTAATGACTTAAGTCCTTATAAAATTAAAACTAAGACTGCTTTGTGTTTTCTGTTAAGAATATGACAACTTGTTAACTTCCAAGGGGTTAAGATAAGTTATTAAAATGCCATTTTTCTTCTAGAAACGTACAGATTTAAATTTAGTTAGGCATTAAATCTTTTAAATATTTTAATGACAGTTCATTTCAGCCAACTTTGAAGAAATATTAATATCAATAATAATGTTTAAAAAGGGACCAAGATAAGTGATATTTATTTATGAACCTAAGAGCAAATACAACGGATGTCGGATAATAAGCTTTAGAGGAATTAATGCTATTTAGTTTTAATGTATACAAGTATCGATTCCTGGTACGTTCTTTTATTTACTTTTTGTATCGTCATTATCATAGTCCAAGCTAGATTTTTCGTGGGAATCCCATTTCTGTCAGCCAGAGTTTCTATTAATTTAATTTGAAAAGACGACAATTAGAAAAAACTAATCTGGGGCTCTGTTAGCAACTACACATCTCTCGATCAAGACCTGATTTCAATTCCAATCCGATTTTGATTTTGTCGTGTCAGATCGTATATATTTATAAGTTGGATATCCCTTGCTCTTTTGGCTCCGCAGTCATTTATAAACATTTATCGGAAATTTTAGGCTGTTTCTGCATTTATCTTGTAACGAAATTAACACAGGGAAACCTAACGAAGATCCATCTTAAAACAAATTCGATGTTCCCAAATATGAAAATCTGAAACGCAAAATTCGGCACTGAACTTGTTGTCATTTAAATCCATTTCCCCAGTATCCAGGTGTCAACTGACGACATATTACACAATATATCTGCCCGAAAATTCTCTGTGCTCAAAAACTCGTTGATAATTCTATTCTAATTTTCGATAGTTCTAAAGTTAATCTTCTGGGCAGTACCATTTTGGCTAACTAACCATATTAATAAACTCTTTAATTGATTGCATCAAGAACAGGAGATCTTCAGCACCTATTTTTCATGTGGTCTAAATTTTGTTCGATTTACGGGTCAATATGGCTTTGCATTAAATGGCCGTTTTCGCTTTAAGTTTGGATTTGTTAAAAAATATTATATATACACAAAGCTAGATATCAGTTAGAGATTTTTGACGTTGTTGTACCCCAAGACCTCCCTATGTCTTTATGTGATCGCATTGTGGTGGTAAGAAGAAAACTTAAGCATTGTGGGTTACCTACCCTATGTACCTAGTTTTTGTCGTAAATTCCTAATAGTTTGTTCTAATGCTTAAGCCTAATCTCTTTTTAACAAATCGTTTTTGTTTTGCAGAAACACCAGCAAAAAAAGCAGCACCTCTCATTCCACAAAAACGGAGTAAAGGGTTCGAACTGTGCATGAATTCAAAAGGGCGAACCATAAGTCACCGGTAAGTCACCAATTACATCGTTCATATATAGCCTTCTCGATGTTCTGCAGCAGTAGAACAATACATATATAAACGCTATAAGCACCTATTTCTTTCTTCAGTTAAACATCAAGTAAATCGAAATTTGTATATGATAATTTTATGGGAAAATCAATATTTGAAAATTTCATAACTAAGCAAAAAAGGCATTATAGGGTCGGAAATGATTCCTTCACTGCTTCCAACGCTTCTGATCAAAAAAAGAATAGCTTGCAATGTCATAATAGGGAATTAGGGAATTAGAAAAGTTTTTGTCGATGTATCATATCCCTCCTAAGGAGCACTTTGCGAAGAGCTCTCACTTCGACAGATTTGTTTATAAACAAGCGAAATTTTCAATTTACTTTATCTAAGTTCATCATCGCCTGAGCAGAACCTACACCTAAGAGTGGATTCATATTTCTGCCAGCTAATCTGTTTTTGAGCTTTATTTGAAGAGACAGCAAAGGCTGAGGCTCAGTTAGCAACTGGACCTTTATCCATCAGGGCTTTATCGCTGTGATTTAAAAGTGTTCATTCTAAGTCTAAGATTCAGGAGTTCTGTAAGGATTGACAAGAATTATTAATTTGCTTATCTTCATTCCTATATTGCAGGACTTCGAGTAACAGACATCGGAAGTTACAGCCATTCAGGTACACATGAGCCTGTTATTTTGTCATATATAACAACAACAGCCGCAACAACAACAGCAAATTGGTAAATTAAAAACAGCCTTCAAATATATCCGGAATAATTAATTGGAAATCGTAAAATATATATATACACATATATGTATGCCTATATACATATATGTATATATTTAATTATTCATTCAAAAAGAACCGAATAGGAGCGCTGAAAAAGCAAATATACACCGAGAAGGCGAACGCCAATGCGAAAGCGAAAGCAACACCAACTTTAAACAGAGCAGAGCAAAAATATCGTAACGATTAAGATCCAGATCAGATCAGATCCTTTAATTCTCTAAAAGGGATATGCTATCCGAATTTCAAAGCAAAATTGAGTATAGAAAAGAAAGTTGTTTATGTAAGGCACCATATTAATTAACAGCTCAAGCTCAAGCATAAATACGTCTCCAGTGCTTCATATATTTCTGGAAATATATATACAAAATTCTCCTCGTTTATTCTCGGAACAGTTTTTAAAAGTGACCAACCAACAAGCAGTAGCAGCAGCAGCAGCAGCACCATCAGCAGCAGCGGCAGGCAAGCAAGAGCAAAAGCAATATAGCTAAAGTACCGGCAACAGCAGCACCACCAAAAACAAAAAGGAAAAAAATAAAATAAATTTAATGAACGGAAACGAAAGTTGGAAAAATCACAAAATAGCCAAAAAGCTAAAGTCAATAATCAATTTGCTACTAGACAATTGGCATTAGTTGAAACGGCCGGCAGCGATCTCCCCCAATTCTATTTTCCATTTAGTATCATTTACAACCTGGACACATTGTTGTTAGCCAAAATTTGCGTTATCTTTGTTGGTTGTTCCGTATAAATAAACAGCAGCATCAGCATCAGCAGCAGTAGCAGCAACTCCAATCAAAATGGCGACCGTGAACGTTAATCGCAGCGTGACGGACATCTTCTACCGCTACAAGATGCCGCGCCTGCAGGCCAAGGTCGAGGGCAAGGGAAATGGCATTAAGACCGTTCTGGTCAACATGGCCGAGGTGGCACGCGCCATCGGACGACCGGCCACGTATCCAACCAAGTATTTTGGATGCGAGTTGGGAGCCCAAACCTTGTTTGATCATAAGGTATGCTTGGCTAGCATTTTATTTATGATTTACCTTATTTATTATTATTGATTTATTTACAGAATGAACGTTTTATTGTAAATGGTTCCCATGATGTGAACAAGCTGCAGGATCTGTTGGATGGCTTTATTCGCAAATTTGTTTTGTGCCCCGAGTGTGACAATCCGGAAACCAATTTGACCGTTTCGGCCAAGAATCAGACTATTTCGCAGTCCTGCAAGGCCTGCGGCTTCCATGGACTGCTGAAGGTCAATCACAAGGTAAACACGTTCATTGTGAAGAATCCACCTTCGTTGAACCCGGCCGCCCAAGGCTCCTCACTCACTGAGGGCAAGCGCTCAAAGAAGCAAAAGCAAAAGAATGAGAATTCAGACGGTTCGATGTCCAACAACTCGATGGCGAACAACTCTGGCGGTGAGTCGGATGGCGGTAATGGTTCGAATCAGGCTAGCCAAACGGAGGCCGAGATAAGTGCTGCAATTCCGGAGAAGAACATAGCTGAGGATGATGATGAGGGCTGGAGCGTTGATGTGTCGAAGGTAATTATAAGCTAGAAATTAACATAAATAATCTGTGCATCGTTGTATCGTTTCTTTTTTTTCTGTCGTCCCAGGAAGCTATACGTGCACGCTTGCAGGATCTGACTGACGGAGCCAAGGGCATGACCATTTCGGATGACTACGACAAGACCGAAAAGGAACGCATCGATATCTTTTATGAGCTGGTCAAGGACAAGCGGGACAAGAAGCAACTAGATGATCTGGCCACCCATAAGGAACTGTTTATCGAGGCAGAGCGTCTGGATATTCTCAACAAGGCGCCCATGGTCTTGGCCGAGCTCCTTTTCAGCGAGAACATCATCAAGGAGGTGCAGAAGAATCGTCATTTGCTGCTTCGCTTCACCTTCAATAATCCGAAGGCTCAGCGTTATCTAATCGGCGGCGTTGAACAGACCGTTGAGCTGCACACGAGCACATTGATGTCCAAGGTGGCCGGTATCTTCAAGATATTCTATGACCAGGATATACTCGATGAGAAGGTCATCCTAGACTGGGCACAAAAGGTAAGCAAGCGTCATGTCTCGAAGAAAATTGCCACGGAGATACACGAGAAGGTGATGCCGTTCGTCCTCTGGCTTAAGAACGCCGAAGAGGAGTCCTCGGATAGCGAAGAGGACGATGACGACGGGCTGCCAGAGGATTCCGAAGAGGAGGATGACGGATACTGTTATAAGAATAAAAATAATAAACAACAACAGCAACAGCAACAAGGCGGCGATGACGGAGATGGAGACATTGACATTGATGATATATAAAGCGAGCTAAGCGGCGGCGGCGACGGCGTAATCTCCATAGCAGAGCGTAATCAGAAGGAAAAAAACCGAATCGGCATAAACGTTAACGAGTTTCAACAATGGTCTTAGTGGTATCTCTCTGCCTACAGGTTTAGTTTGTTTTTCAAAATCGTTCGGTTCAAAACATCGCAAGGATCCTGACGTCCTGTTACGCATGTTGCGCCAACTTTGCTTTAGTTTGATTTATCGCTTTGCTACCATTCAATTGTAAGCATTACATTTAACCAAGCTGCTGTAACAATAGACGTTAATTGAACTTAATTACACCAACCAACACTTATATATTTCAACAATAAATTAAAATAAAAAGTAAAATGCAATAGCAAAAAAAGATGAAAGAAACTATTTATATTGTAAATCCTGTGAACTAATGATGCCCCTAAAGAAATTAGCTTTTATTGGGTACTATAGCGATAGTACATACATATATGTATTCCTATATTCTTGAAGTTGAGTTACTATCACCCACAACCGCGTTGAATGCGCCTTTATGTCCAATTTATCGGCGCTTTGCAGCAATAGCAAGGTAAATACAAGCTTTTAAAATCCCTAAATTGATTTTCTCTATCTCAGGTGGACCGGAAACGGAGGCGAAATGAAAAGCCAACACCGTTTATATTTGGCTAAGCATTTATTTGTATCGAAATCCGATAACCTGTAACAATCGGTCGTAAGCCCAACAAATGAAACATGTAAGTAGTTTTAGCTCATATTCATCTTTGAAGACTGCTTAGTTGTGTTTAGGTTTGACATTTTACGTTTATTTTCTGTAATTTATCTACTTTCTGTACCACATCTGGAGAGTCTTCATACGCTTCACTTTCTTTTGCAACTGCAGAACGCCGTACATCAATGCCTCGGCAGTTGGTGGGCAGCCGGGAACATAGATGTCAACGGGGATTATCCGGTCGCAGCCACGAACCACCGAGTACGAGTAGTGGTAGTAGCCGCCTCCGTTGGCGCAGCTTCCCATGGAGATGACCCAACGGGGCTCGGGCATCTGGTCGTATACCTTTCTCAATGCCGGTGCCATTTTGTTGGTCAAAGTGCCGGCCACAATGATGACATCGGCCTGCCGGGGAGAGGCACGGAAAACTACGCCATAGCGATCCATGTCGTATCGTGGAGCTGCAATGTGCATCATCTCGACGGCGCAACAGGCCAGGCCAAATGTCAGGGGCCATATTGAGCCCTTGCGACCCCAGTTCAGAAGATCATCCAATCTGGCCAATGACCATTCCGCCACAGACGTTTGCTTGGTTCCGAACGGAGAGTAGCCCTTCTTTGGCAAACTCGGCGACGTTTCAATTACCGGAAGAGTTTGTTGATTGCGAACGAAAGTTGCATTGAGTGCAGGCACTGAATATATTGTATTCGAATTAAGGGTCGCTCTTTGCAAACACTTGCTTAGGGTCGAGGTCGAGGTCGTGATAGCTGAACGCAACATGTTGGTTCTGAAAAACGAATGAAAAGTAGCTTTTGAATGTCATAGTTAAATATTTAATACCTTATTTATGTAACTTCAACTAAATAACAGTGTGATGACCAGTGTGGCAGCAGCTGGGCCCTCTACCATCTGACCCGTGCAAATATACTAAATTACTACATTTGAAAATACCAGACAAATGTGAAACCTGCCAATTCGCAAATACCATATTCACATGACATAATAAGACTGATGGAAAATGGTAAATGACTTCATATTAGCTTTTAAGTCATCTCAACCCAATATTGAAGCTCTTTTTAAAATATATTACATAGCTCAAGATAATTATATGAATTTTAAGTGAACGGTGTTCCAAACATATCAGTCGTTCCTTCAAGATGTGTTAAGTGGGTACAGCGCATAAGCGTCAATCTTTCGATAGCAAAGGTCTGGCAATGGCGGTTGTGCTATCGATAAGTTCCGCCAAAATAGTTCACGTGCTACAAAACAATAATAATGGTGTTAATATCTGATTCTTTAGGCTTGTACGTTTCCTCCAATTGTGTGTTGGCTGGTATGCACTTTTAATATAGTTCATTTTAAAACATACAATTAAAAGATAACTCTTTAACAGGTTACGGAAACCAAGCAGTGCTCTACACCTCCAATAAGAAGATCAAGTTACCCACTGGACTGCGCAAAGGAAAAGTACATGGATTTGATGTAAGTCCCGTAGATCCCTTACAAGATTTATTGTTGATATTTAGCGAGAATGAATACTCGTTAATACTGCATAATCGGGGCAATGACAAACATCGGTTCCAATTAGTTTATGAGGGCGAAACCAAAGACTGGATTAATGCTGCCAAATTTCTAGGCGACCATGCAAAAGATAAGAAAACATTTGTGCTGCACATGGCACATAGTGCAGTTCTATACTTAGAATTTGATCTGAATTCGAATGCAGACTGTCGCACATTGCAATTAGCCCGATGTTCCGAGAGTTCCATTCTATACTGCACTCGTTTACACGGCGAGTGCTTTGAGGATCTTGCCATAATCAGTGGAAATGCATTCGGTGAACTGTTGTTATGGCAGACCCAGGATGCAATCGATGCAAAGGCGGAAACCTCTGTCAAGACATATCCATTACTGCTTCGCCTGCAAGCCCATAATGGTGTAATTTTTTCTATTGATTTCAATATGGCCTCCCAACTTTTGGTAACAACTTCTGATGATCGATCGGTTAAGTTTTGGCAAATCACCAGACTGGGAAGCTGGCAGGGGGCCACGATTAGGCCAATGTATAGTTGCTTCGGGCATAGCTCAAGGGTTATGTGTGCTGTCATCTTTGAAGTTGGTAAGAATCTCACATTTATGACTCTAGTCGGCTCTTCATTAATTCTGCTCTTTCTTTCAGGTGGCCAAGCATATGTAGCTAGCGGGGGAGAGGATTCCTATGTATGCGTCTGGAGTCTCAGCGGCGACATGCTAATGAAGCGTCGCCAACATTTTGGCTCGCCCATATGGCGCCTAGGTTTCAGGGCAGAGGATAAAACCCTTTATAGTACCAGCTCATCTGGTAATTTGGCAGCAGAAAGTCTAGAGGATCTCTTTGACAAAAACACACCCGCAGCCAATATGCTGAGTGACATATACGGTGCTTCTACAGATGAGTTTATCAGAAATGTTAAATTTGTCAGTGATCAGTTAATCGTAGGACTGAGCAGCTCGAACCAGCTGTATTATATGAAAGTAGCGCAGGATAATTGGCATTTAGTGGACTCTGACTTTCCAACGTACAAGCGGACGGTTTTGGAAGTGTCTGGCGACATTATAGCCACATGCGGACATCGTCGAATAACAATATACCGCCACAACGCTGAGCATAATGTATTTGACAAGGTTTTCGACGGCGAGACAGGATTGACGGGAACGATTCGCTCATTTCACTTCCTAAGCAAGGACCTCTATCTTGTATCGGACGACCTGGGCAAATGCCAGTCACTGAAAGCACACGATCTCAGCCTGGATTCCCCTATTGAGCTTGGAAATTATCGCGAGGCCTGGATAACAGCTGCGCTGCTTATATCTGAAAAGTATCTCCTGCTGGGCGATCGCAGAGGTCACGTTATTCTCTACTTACGCTGCAACAACACCTTCTCACGAAAGTCAGCTTTGAAACATTTGCACGGCAAAATGGGCACAAACTTTTTCAAGTTGCTCAGGACAGACGATGACGTTGCTTATGTGCTGAGTGGTGGTCATGAACCCCTTCTGAAATATCTGCATTTGGGGCTAACTGAATGTACTATGACAATCGGGCAGCGCGAGAGTGTTCCCCTGTCTTGGGTGGAAGCCTGTCCCCGCGAAGACGTTATACTCGGCTTCAATGACAATCATATTGTGGCCTGGTCCCGCCGATACGATGTGCTAGCGCAGCTGGCCTGCGGCGGAGGTCATCGATGCTGGGACTATCGACTGACTGATGACGATGTACTTGCCATATTGTTCGTGAAGAGAAAACGTGTGTTCCTCTATCTTCATCCCCTGTACAATAGGATAGCAAAATATATGGCCAAACTAGAGCTTAATAGCTGGCACTCCCGAAACTGCAACTCCTCTCGCCTGCTCTCCCACGAGGGTGACGGAAACGGGGTGCAACCTTTAATTGTGTCAGCTGGCGATGACAATGTCATAAAGCTAACGAAGGTAGTGGATGACACTTTACTCCACTGTGCCGAAGTGCACTCTCATGTCTCGACTGTTCGCTGCCTCCAGGCTCATAAGCTCTCCTCCTCCCGAAATTCTACAACGTGGCTTATTTTCTCTGTCGGAGGACGATCACGACTGTGCATTAACCAATTGACTGTGAGTTTAAAAGATAATGAGTGCCAGGTAACCGAGCTGTGCACGCATATCCTGCAAAAGTCAAGCACTGTAGAGGCAAGACTAATGGCAATCGATATAGTCCTGGAAGAGGCGGCTAAGTTTTCCCTATACGTGGCTGTGGCGGATGGTGAGATACGCCACTATCACTGGCACTTGAACAAACCTTCCGAACTCCATTTGCAGGCTGCGGTGGATATCGAGAGATGTCCCCTCACCTTGCAGTGGATCAAGAGCAAGGGAATTGTCCTAATTACAACAACAAGCGGAGAAATGTACGGATTAGAACGAACCCTGACCACAAAGTGTCTGCAACTCCGACTGCACATGACGGGCATTAATACGATAGACACCTGCATGGATGATAGCCAGCCACAGCGCTTGCACATTTTATCCGGCGGGGACGATGAGAATATCAAGTATACTGTTCTCGACTTGGATAGCATGACAGTGGAATATAAGACGGAGTTTTTGGGGCTTCACAATGCCCAGGTAAATGCCCTATCCATACATTCTTCTGTAGGCTCCAATCAGAAGGGGGAAACGGAATCAGAAATGTTTGCCTTCACCTGCGGCATAGATAAGCAGATCTTTAGGATTGATTTGAGGAGACATAAGTATAAGTGTGTCGGACACACCAGCATAGCTGACATTAAGGGCATGCTGATCGATGAAAATCTGCGGCGTATGTATTTCTACGGCAGCGGTTTTGAAATTGTGGAAATATAAATACCCCACTGGGCATAAGGCTTCGCAGAGTAAATACAGATTCCTTCCGGAAAATTCCTTGTAAGGAAAAGCCCTGATTATCTAAACCTAAAGCTATTCGCCGATGCAAGTGGTGAAGTAGACTGTTCTGTGATTTAAATAATAAATAAGTATAGAGAAAACCCAATTCATAGTTTCGTTTATATATAGCTTTTCCATATATTTAATATTTTTTGTTTTATAACATTTTCTTTACATTTATTTAAGACCTATTATTTACGCTTTCCCTTGCCTCCTTTGCCACCCTTGCCGCCCTTCTCACGCTTCTTCTTTGCCACCAACGAGCGCTTATCCTTCTTCTCACGCGGATCAACCACACGATAGCGTCCCTTGACACCGGCCGGACGACGTGCTCGACGAGCCGCCGATTGCTTCTTGGCCACCACATATGTGATCTCCTTCTTCTTCTCCTGGGCCTTCTTGTACACCTTCTTGAGCTGCTTGGACTTCTCGTGGCTGGTAGCGTCGGCATTCTCCATAATCTTCTCGGCCATTTTCTTGGCCTTGGCCATGCGCTTTGTGGTGCGACGATGCTTTCGAGCCTTTGCCTCCATGACCTTCTTGATGGGACGGACATTCAGCTCCTGCACTTTGCGTTGGTACTCGGCTGTCAGCTCGCTGGGCACTGGCACTGGCCTCCTCATGTTCTCCTCCTCGTCCTGCACAAACCAGGCGGGCAGGTTCTCATCGTTGAAAACATACCGGTTCCAGGACGCATCTATCAGATCGCGACGATTTTTCTTGCTGCTAACCATTAAAGAGCCCAATGCCAACTCATTTTCGGACAGGCGTACTTTCTTCGTGCTTCCTGCAGCTAAAATATATAATATATATGAGCTAAGTTACGTAAACTGTAAGAAGCATTGACTACTACGAACGAACCTTCATTATCCTTCGGCTCATTTTCCTCTTCAGAGTCGGATGATTCCGAGCTGCTGCTATCCTTTTCTGTTTCCTGGTGTCGTGCTCGACGCTTCGCTTTCCTGCCCTTGGTGGCATCCGGGGTAAGGGTACTCTCGCCCAATACTGTGACGCCTTTGGCATTGTACTCCTTGGCCAAATTGTCCAGATCAAAGTTCTCCTCGTCGTCGTCATCGGACTTTATATTCTGCAGGTTGTCCTTCTCGTACCAAAGCTGCACGCGCTGCTGTCGCTTCGTGTTCTTGTCGCGAAAGTCGGCTGACTTGATCAGTGGATTGTCATCGCGCTTTCGCTTCTTGCCTTTGCCCCTCACAATGTCATCGTCGTCGTCGTCACTGAGGCCCAGTCCACGCTTGCCCAGCTGCTTGTCGTCATCCTCGTCGTCGTCAGCGCTTTCCTCTGCTGCGTCATCACAGTCCTCGTAGTTGGCATCATCGTCGAGTCGGCTCTCCTCCTTGTCATACCACTTGTACTTGGGAAGATTGTGAACATCGTCGGTGGATTCATCCACAGTTATATCGGGATTGACATCAAGCATGTCGTCCAGCTCAGCGGCTGAGTTAATGGTTTTTAGGTCAAAGATTTCGTGCTCCATTTCCTCGACGGGACCATCGTCACCCTTGATCACCATGTTGAGGTTCATTTTCTCATGCAACTTGGCCTTGGTCTTTAGAGTCTTCTTGCGTTTGCGCTTGAGCTCCTTTTGCTCCTCGGATGCGACTGCGTCAATTTCCTTTTGGAATTCGGCTTCCTCCATATCCTCGATTTCCTCTTGGGTCAATGGTTTTACGACCTCTGGCTGCACGTCACCAGCTTCATCGTCCTCCGTCTTTTCCGGCTTCACAAAGCTATCCCTAAGAGCCTTCCACCAAAGCACAAGTCCCTTGATATCTTTTCGGCCCAACACTTTAAGATCTTTGCAGCACTCCACAATCTCTGGCGTGGTCTTCTTGTGATTGGCGACTTCCACGCTATCAATGCGGATGGAGCCCACACCTTGCAGGGCTGCCAGGGCATTTTCTGCTTTAATAAACTCGGTGACAGCCAGATCGTTGCGCAGCGCAATGTCCTGAGCTGTATAGCCCTCGGCCTTGATGCGCTTCTGCTTTTCTGGGTGCAGCAGACTATTGGGCTTCTTGGCGTCCAGGTCGAGCTCCTCGAAAACGTATTTGGAGTCCAGCAGACGGGGATCGATGCGGTCGGGTGCTAAGTAGCCCTCGCACACCACAAATATCTCGGCTGACTCCTTACGGGAGGCACTGGGCTTGGTGGCATGCACCTTCTTGAACAGCTGCTTCAGCACCCAGAGCAACGCATTGTAGTCCTTGGAGCGGAAAACTTTGGTCACAAACCAACCGCCGCCCCGCAGGAACTGAGTTGCCAACTTCAGGGCATTAAGAGTCAAGCAAATTTGTTGGTAGGCATCGAAGAGCCAGTTGCGGCCCACGTTGGGGGCACCGTCGTGTAACACAACATCGGCTTTCCATGACTGCAGCTCCTTGGTCAACGACTGACGACACTTTTCCGTTGTAATATCCTCCACTAAGCCAATGCAGCCAGCTATTGACTTAATGGGAAAGAGATCCACGCCAATTACGATGCTGGACACAGGCATGTTCTGCTTGGCCACCTGCATCCAGCCACCGGGAGCGGCGCACAGATCAAGGCATACTTGCGATTGCTGGAGGAAGCCATATCTCCGATTAAGTTGGATCAATTTAAAAGCAGCACGTGAACGAAAGCCGGTCTCCTTGGCTAGCTGGTAAAATTTGTCCTTTCTGGTTTTTCCAACTTTACTCTTTTTGCCCATCTTTGCGGACAATTGAAATCAACTTAAACAGAAAGCAAAATCAAAATCAAAACCCGCACGTGGTAGTGTGTTAGTGTGACCGAAGTTAAGCGCCTGAAGAAGAACAAAATATTATAATTCTAAAAAATACTAAATTATAAGGGTATTTTATTTGATATCGATGATATCGATTTTGCCCAACTGCCACTGTTATTTAAAAAAAAAAAAAAATAATTTTCAATCCCGCTTGGAAAACATATATTAATTAATTCATGAAATTGTGTTAGATTCTTTACACTGAAATTTAAGTGTGGATCATGGATTGTGGGTACCATATGGCTCTGGGATTATTTCTTCCCTAACACAGGCATAAATATATAAAAACTACTCTTGACAGATAACATTTCGGAATTTACTTACTTCTGTTGTTTCGAAGCATATTAAAGAAGTTTAATATAGTGTTGCACTTTATTTACGATTTCCTATTAATGTATAATTATAAATATTTAATAAAGACCTCATATTAGTTCAAATCAAAATCAGAAATAGGAACCACGCGGAAAAGGCTTAACGCAGTCAATGAGTTTTGAAGAATCATTTCGGATTTCAAAGATATGACAAAAGTATCCTGGAAATTATATTACGACAGGACTGGAAAACTATTTCACTTTTAATCACGACAGTCAAGGCCTGTAATCAGTGCGGTGTAATAGGCTAATACGAGAATACAATTACTATATATAATTTTTTCTAGTTTTTAATACATTTCGTTAGACAAACAAAAGAACACCCAATTAGTAACTACATATATGTATCATTTATGTAAATTACAATATTTAAATATGTTTCTTTTCGTCTGAGGAGCAGCCACCACCACCAGCTCCTCCAGCCACAGTGTTGATAGCTGATGTGCTGGCAGAGCTACTTATGGTAGCACCTCCAACTGATAATTGCCCAGCCGGCATTCCACCCATTCCGCCCACTAGTAAATCATGTTCGTTCTTGGCCTGCCGGAGCCAGTTGCGCAAGTCCCGGGTACGCTCCACCAGAGAGGTTGTGTAGTTCACGGCACGTGGATTCTGCGATACGATGGTGTTGGCGGTTAGAATCGCCCCGCCCATTGAACTCTGCATGCGCCCGGCAGCCAGCTGACGATAGGTCTCCAAACGGTCCGCCAGTGTCGGAATTGAGTGGGGTACATGGGAGTGTGTCAACGCCAATCCTCCTGCCATATCATCCACAGCAATTTGACAGTTTTGAATGGAACTGCTGTTTGCCTGGAGCTGCTGCTCCACAGAGGCTATCACCGATGAGTGCTGCTGCTGCTGATGTTGCTGCTTGTTGAGCATGTGTGTCCAATTAAGATCGGTTACGATTGGCGGCGATACCATTGGTAGAGCTGCGACAGACTGCTGAAACTGTAGACTGTGATGTTGCTGTTGTTTCTGGCCAAATATATCCAAGATTTCACGGATTTCCGCATTCAGAATTTCCAGATTTTGTATGCATTCGTTTGATTCCTGCTGAAAGTAGTACTCCTTGCGCTTGTGCAAGTCTCCACCGGCGCTGGCGAAGTCGGTGCTGCTGAAGCCAGAGCTTGAGTGAGACGACAGATCGCTAAGCGTTGCCGAGTCGTCCTTGGCCTCCGGATTCGATTCCTTTTCGTATATGCGCAACAGGCTCTGTTCCAAATGCCGTAATCGTATCACCTTCTCACCCAGCAGGGAACGAGTGCGGTGCAGATTCACTTCCATTTCCGTTAGTTCCTTTTCATCCTGTATGAGCTGGCCGAGCGAGTGCTTTGGTGTCACCGTCGTGGTGGTGGCCTTGTGTCGCTGCCTCATCTCACGCTGCCGCAGCCTGAAGTTTGTGCGCTGAGTCCGCAATGATTCCTTAGCCCGGCGAACTGAGTCCCGTTCCAGGTGTATTCGATGCTTGAAGAACTCCAGCTCCGACGACCCGACACCCATTACATCGTGTTCGATGGAGATATCAGTGAATGGGTAGCGCAAGTGATAGGTGGCGGTGGCATCCAGCGTGTGCTCCGGAAACTGATCCTCCAGGTCTTCGAGCTTCTGAAGCTGATGTCGCAAATTTTCCACCGGAGTGCATGGTCGCTCCACCTTGTTATAGCTTGTGTCCGAATTTAAACGCGATGTTGACGCCGATTTGGTGCGCGAGAAAACGACGTTCCTTAGTCCAGCCGTGGCTGTGGCTGCCGTTCCCTTGATCCTGTTGCTGTTGTTGTTGTTCTCCTGATTAGAGGACTGTGGCGTCGGTTCCTCACCAGTTGAGTTGCCATTGTCGCTTAGCAGCGTTATGGCCAAAAGCCCGCCACCTCCTCCACCACTGGCAGACTTGAGAGTTGGCCGATGATAGCCACCGTTATTGAAAGTGTTTGAAATCGTCGTGTCCGATTGACTGATTGAGGTGTTGTCATCGTGCCTCTGCTGCTGCAATTGCTTTATGTACTTGGTGGCAATGTTCGGCTTGGCAAGTTGACCTTTTGGCGGGACAGGTGGCTTCACCTTGGCCTCGCCAGCCACGGCATGCTCCGAGTAGCTGAGCGAACGATTGTCACTGTTGCCAATGGAAGGTTTGAACGAGATCGAGCGCTCCGTTTCGGATCCAGTGGTGGATTTGGTGTTGTGCTGTGAGATGGCCTGCTGCGCCTCACGTCGCCGGTTGCGTCGCTCCAAGGATAGCTTGACGTCTGTTTTGAGGCGTACATATTTCTCCTTGAGGCACCGATACTTGTCCTCGAGCAAGCGCTTCTCGCACCGCACCTTTTCGTAAAGTCTGTCCTCGCCCTTGTCTCGGAACCGTTGCTTCTCCATGTCCAGCTCCCGGCTAAGCTTGGCCTGCAGTTGAGCAAGTCTGGCGGCATGTTCCCGGCGTACAATCTCCTCCTCGCTGTGCAGATCCCGCTCCAGCTCACGAAGGATCTCATCGTGGTTACTCTGCAGCGTGGCCATGCGACTCTTGTGTTCGGTTACAACGACGGCGCGTTTGTCCAGCAGTTCGCTTTCCAAGTGCTCGCGATACTCCTCAAGCTGCAGCTCAAATGATTCCTCCAGCTGATGCTGGTGGGACGTCAGCCGAAGGTCGTACTCGTGCCTCAGTCCCTTGAGCTTCGCCTCGTGCTCACGCTTGATGGTCTCTAGATCCTTTTGTACCTGGGCATCACTCAGACTGTGATCTCCGTACTTTTGAGGGATGTCGCAGACCGCCACACTAGCCGAGTCCTGTGTGGACTTTAGCTGCAACTGCTCCAATTCGTAGCTGTGCTTCCGGCCCAGCTCGTCCAGATCAAAAGTTTTATTCTCTGGCAACTGAAGCGAGCCCTGTTCCGACTTATTTATAATGAAGCTGCGGACAGAGCTGCCCTTAGAGTCAGAGTCGGTGTCATCGTGATAAAGAGTAGATCCGACGCCTTTGGCCTTCGCTGCTTCACCCAAAGGGAAGTCCTTCGAGCTCCTTAATATCGAGTCGCACAAAAAGGGATTTAAGCTGTATGGCATAACAGGCGAATCGGTACCATTTTCATTCCAATCATTGCCTTCATTCTCCTCCTCCTCATCTTGGTCCTTCACCACCACGACATCCAGGTCAACATTGTCCTCCTCGTCTGGCGAATCCGAAGCGTTCTGTTGTGCCTGTGAAATCTCCTGTAGATTGAAGCGTACGCTCTTCTTATCCTCCGAAATATCAGATATTGGGTCATCGCGACCCTCTAGTCGTCGGCTAATGTCGGTTATGCTAGAGTCTCGGAGAATACCCTTAACACTTGCTGGTGCTGTAGCGGCATCTCCATCGAAATCAAATGGTCGACCAGCAGCAGCAGCAGTTTTTTGATACGACACTGGGCCGAATCCTTTACGTACCTTTCCCAGGGACTCGGCGTTGCCCTCGAAGTATTCGAGTTTCTTGCTCAATGACGATGACTCTGTTGTCTTTTTAAATACCGCGCCGCCTTGGACCCTAGACTTTGCCAGGTCTAGGAACCGACTTGAGACGCTTCCAAGCTTACGAGGCGTCGACGCATTGGATGCGGCTGGAACCAGTTTGGTCAGGGATAGCTGTTTGCTCAGATTGCCCAGGGGCGATGGCAGGGGAGACGGAGACGGAATCTCGTCGATACCCTGCATGCTGCGTATGCCGGAATCCAATAGTGACAGATCGTCAGAGTTGTCAATGCAAGGCGGCATTGCTCCTCCCTCGGCTGCTAATTTCTGACGCGTCTGCTCGACCAGACCGCGATATATGGCATCGAGTGGATGATCCCACTGTGACTCCTTTGTGCGCGTATTATGATAGTAGTGACCATTCTTCTCCTCCGAGTAGCTGCCAATTGATAAATATAATATGAAATGCAAAGTGAATTAGTTAATCATCTTACCATATTTTCCAGTCTGAAGGCAAGGCGGCCATTAGGCCTTCCTTGGCCAGATAAAGCAAATGCTGTTCTCCTTGAGGCTCGATTCCAATAAGAGTTGCATAGTCATTGATTTCTAAGCGAAAAATATGAATAGTTTGATTGGTATTCCTATCCCAAGTTGAAAAGAAATCATATTGTATCCTAAAGAATGCCTCTTCAAAAATGTTCTATAAGCGAAAGGAATTACTTCAACCCTTAAAGTAGGGGGTGTTTTTATGGTTAGGGGTGCCTTGACAAAAATGAAAAAAAAAACTAACTAAGGTTACCACCCACCACTATTAATATAAGGAACACGCTTATTAAAATGTATTGAATAAAACACGTTAATTACTTATTGATCAATCATATTATGTATGATTATGAATATTTCAATAGAGAACATTTTAAATAATTAACATTCTTAGAATAAAATAACTCGTTATTACTAGTTAGAAGCTTGTAACGTAGTGATGGAGTCATTTCCGACCCTATAAACCGTATATATTCTTGATCAGCATCGAAAGTCCGGGAGAAAAAAATTGTTTCTCCTTTTTTTTTTAATTTTATAAGGGGTTACATCGTTAAAATTGTAAAAAATGTAAAAATTTAGATTCTTTCAAATTTGTAAGCTTGGTATGAAGATTTGTTAAGCTAGAAAGAACTAGCACAGAAAAGGTTTCCGAATACAAATTAAGAGATTTTTTGCTAAGTTGTGATATTTTTAAATTTGAAGTTGTCAAAACAATGATCATATAAAAATATTGATTAAAAAAATTAAATTATTTTAGGCAGGTTTTCTTAAGGCGAATATTTTACGCAATAAAAACTTAAATGGTTATATTATAATTATCAAAGTACCAACAAGAAGTAAGGGTTTAAACAATTTTTGGAAGAATAATACAATGTATGTAAATTCGAAATTGATCCTTCATTATATGGATATACTTATCAGAAATATATGCAACTTACCCTCTTGTGAAGGAAAACAGGCTTCGTCAAATACTTCCTCACAAATAACCGATGTAGCCGGAGATGAGTATTCTAAACACTTGGTGGTTGAGGCCGCTGTGGTCATTCCTGCTTCCTTCGCCTCCAGAGGCAACGATGCCGCTGCCGAGGACATCCTTCGGCACATACTGGTAGTTGTCATTGTGGGAGCTTCCCTTTTTTCTTTTTCCGCCAAGCCAAAGGGGAATTCGAGATTTATATTTCATGTAATATCATCTAACTGACAATCATTGTAGCTTATTGCGAATAATATAGACGAATCTTCGTCTGCAGTGCAGTTTGACCTAAAAATGAAAAAGAAATACCTACTGAGTAATCGTTATGTACGCTTGTATGTACGCATGTACACATATATGCAAGGTGGGCTGGTCGATTATCTGGTTGGCAACAGGATATTGCACGACGTTTATACATATGAATGTCCGCGCAGCCTTACGACAGATTTGATTATCCAAGTAGATAATCATAAGTCAACTCCTCAAATATCAAAATGTGTTTAAGTTTAAGGACAAAATTTGCACTCACCTTAAAAGTTATAGTAGAGTAATAACGGTAATAACGGTATGCAATGTGTATCAGTACAACAAATTTATTTCATTTGATTTATATCTTTTTTTTTAGATTTTTTGGAATCTTATTTTTAACAGTTTCGAAGCTTAATGTGTAGTGTCAATTTGAAAGCCAAGGAAAAAAGTGTCTTGTGCGTAAAAAGCGAAATATTGGGAAAACGACTAACAAACTCAGCCAAACATACTTGGCTAAAAGTATATATATATATGAAGTCGATTCAAAATATCGTTATCGGTAATCGATTTTTCATAGATAGAAAACACGGCTTAATCGATGTCAAATATATCGATAGCGTGCATGCCGATAGTTTGCTCCAACTTTGTCATATCAATTTTTTTTCTGCGTATACATAACATAGTTTCTTTGAGTTGCATCGAAAAAATTGTAGTTCCAACGGCAAACGTTTGTGCTAAACTTAAACAGTTTTAAAAGCTTTACTAAGTTGTTGCGCGAATATTAAAAACGCGGATCGCATTGGGGAAAAGTGTAAGTCCGGCATTGAATCGCATATAATTACTGGTATACATATTTTACGACTAAAATATTGATGTACGTGTGAATGTATGTATATATACAACAAATTAAAAACAACAATTGTTTCAGCGTTTCACTCTCAGTATTTGGATGAAAAACAATATGTTTAGGCATCCGCAAAACCCACATGTATTTAAATTTACATACACATGTTGTGCATGTGTTTATTAATTTGTGTGTGTATGTATGTATGTGTATACTGTTTTTTTTTTAATATGTCCCGTGTTGCTTTTTCCTTTGTTAGTTTACTCTTTGGAGAAACCAACGTACATACATTCTATCTATGTTCATATACCTCTATATAGATAGGAGTGAAGTGCATTTTAAACTTGCATAAATAGGTGGTTCTCGGCGGAATACCTGAGACACAGACATTCACCATAGGCTATGATGTATGTTCATATGTGCAGCTGTATGTTTGTATGTACATATGTACCTATGTCGCGTATTCGTAGTCAATTTTGGCAGCATTTAACATTTACGATAAGGAAATTGAACTATTTGTGATATTATGTTTGACGCACCTAAGCGTGTACTATAGACAAGTGTGTTTCGTATTTTATCCCATTAAAATATATGTAAAGGCTTAGATACACATCGTTTTAGTGCTCCCTAGTAGCAGCTCTAATAAATACTTGCATTTATCAGCAAAAATGAAATATTGAAATTTTGTAAATGGAAATAAAAAACGGGTGGTACTTTTTAAGCTATTTTTAATGAATAATTTTTCGTTACAGCGGAATGGAAGATCCCAATCGGATGTTGGCCCACACTGGTGGCATGATGGCACCACAGGGCTATGGTCTGTCCGGTCAGGATGATGGCCAAAATACTGGCAGCGAGAACGAAGTGCGCAAGCAAAAGGACATCGGCGAGATATTGCAACAAATCATGAGCATTTCGGAACAGTCGCTGGACGAGGCACAAGCTAGAAAGCATACGCTTAACTGTCATCGTATGAAGCCAGCCCTGTTTTCGGTGCTGTGTGAAATTAAAGAGAAAACCGGTACGTAAATATTTCAATATATCTTAATTTACTCCATTTCTGAAGTCACCTCACTTGTTCGATTTTTTTTTTATGAAAGCGAATAAAACAGGGTTTATATTTGCCTATTATGAATCATAAATGAGCCCTACCTGCAGTCTCTTTGAATAATTGTTCATTTATTATAATCTATTATATGATTTCGTTTACAGTCCTTTCAATTCGCAACACTCAGGAGGAGGAGCCTCCAGATCCGCAACTGATGCGCCTGGACAACATGCTGATTGCCGAAGGCGTTGCAGGACCAGAAAAGGGAGGAGGTGGCGCAGCAGCAGCTTCTGCTGCGGCAGCTAGTCAGGGCGGATCTCTGTCAATAGATGGGGCTGATAATGCCATAGAGCATTCCGACTACCGTGCCAAGCTGGCACAGATTCGGCAGATATATCATCAGGAATTGGAGAAATACGAACAGGCATGCAACGAGTTTACCACTCACGTTATGAACCTTTTGCGCGAACAAAGTCGCACCAGGTAAGAGATTCGCCTAGCTAAGAAAATGGGAAGGTTAGTGCAATATTAGGCGGTTTTTTTTTGTAGACCCATTACACCGAAAGAGATCGAACGCATGGTTCAGATCATTCACAAGAAGTTCAGTTCCATACAAATGCAGCTAAAGCAGTCGACCTGCGAGGCTGTTATGATCCTTCGGTCGCGCTTCCTGGACGCGCGTCGCAAGCGCCGCAACTTTAGCAAGCAGGCATCGGAGATTCTCAATGAGTACTTTTATAGTCACTTGAGCAACCCCTATCCATCCGAGGAGGCCAAAGAGGAACTGGCACGAAAGTGCGGAATAACAGTTAGTTATACATAGAAGGTCATATTATATTGCTTACAGCACAAGTCCCAATCCTCTCCAGGTCTCTCAAGTATCCAATTGGTTTGGCAACAAGCGAATTCGCTACAAGAAGAATATCGGCAAGGCTCAGGAGGAGGCCAACTTGTATGCAGCCAAGAAGGCTGCGGGCGCCTCGCCATATTCAATGGCCGGACCGCCAAGTGGAACCACCACACCGATGATGTCACCCGCCCCGCCGCAGGACTCAATGGGCTACCCGATGGGCTCCGGCGGCTACGATCAGCAGCAGCCGTATGACAACAGCATGGGCGGCTACGATCCCAATCTCCACCAGGACCTAAGTCCCTGAGGATAGCACCATATAACAATATACATACGTACATACATACATATTTTCTAATGACTGCTTGTGGTGTTGTTGTGCTACGTCCGTGCGTGTATGGTGTGAGTCTGTATTGACAACAAGGTTAGCAGTCTATCCAATAATGTATACGACTAAAATATATAATAATAATTAAATGCGCACCTTCTTAAGCATTGGTACATGCATCCCGCTTATATTAAAATCAATTTCTATTTACCTATATTTGTGGATATATACGTAAATTGCATATACCTATATAAATCGTAGAGTAATTCAGGGCGTGGTGCAAATGTAAACCTTTTTTTTTAACGCATAAAGCCTTTTATATTGAAATTGAATCAAAAGTGTAGCCGAGACATTCCTTTGGCAACGAAAAGCAGGGTTTCCCGGCGAATAGTTGCCACAGTTGGAGCTACTAGGAAAGCCCAACAGACTCTATAAATCATGTCCGATCGCTCAGTGAGAAAAGCTAGCTGAAATTCCGAATTATGATGCCGTATTGAAAAATATTTTTATTTTCTTTTGCCCTTTTGCTAATGCGACCTTTCAGCATATTTGTAGTATTATATTAAATATTAAACGAGTATTTTTTATCAGAGGTTGACCCTTGAGCCAGCAAACATTTGCACCACCCAGCTTGAATGACCTAAATTATTCAAAAAACTAAAAAAAAAATAAGAAAAAATGAAAAAACCATGATGTTTATTTGTGGCAACACAGTACAGCATGTATACGACAATGTTTACTAAAATCTGTATGAAATTTTTAACTTGAACATTATGAAATTTATCCAATGTATACGATGTATATGAAGTTTAACGAATAACAAAATGTCATCAAAGTCGAAAAATCAATTATTACTATTCATAAACAACATTTAAAGCGATAGACGGTGCATTTTTTTTCTTGATCTGTTGTTATGTCTTATTTCTGAAGCTATATTTAGTCAAGTATTTTATTTTTTTTTTTAATAATTCGATCAAATTTAAATACATTAGTTGTACGCAAGTCACTTTCTTCCGCCAAAAGATAAAACTTCGAATAGGTGTGTCATAATTTTGTTTCGCTTTAAAAAATACGCCAAGATTTCACAAATTAAATATATGTTTAAAAAAGCTGTCATGTCCTAAATAGCCACAACAGAAGAGTAAAAATGTTCCCCATTTCAAGTAAACAATAAATAATTGGTCTAATTTGTAAAACTTACATGCAAAATATAAGAACAAATTCTTTCTATATAACCCCGGAAAATATATATTAATTTTAGCATTACATGAATAACTTAATAAATAAGTACTATATATCATACATTTGTATTTTAATATTTATCAAGGTTGTTTAAAAGAGCTCAGCTCTATTCGGAGTCTCTACTTCTACCTGCCTACCTTTCTTCATTTCGAGAGAGGTTATTTTTCATGCGGGATCGAAGAATCGAACGCACTCCAAGAGTACCACATAAATCAATTGATTATGTAAATCAACGTATAAAATAATAATTATAAATCGAACGAATTTTTTTTATAATTCCTTTGACCAGCGAATACCTGCCCTTTAGGCTTGGTATAAGTGCACAGGTTCCTCCTGATAATCTCCAATCAGAGCTGCGGTCCTTTTTGAACCAAACCCTCAGCTGGTTGTTGTTAGCGGTGTTACTTTAATACCAGTCCGTTAACCTTAGAAAAACTAGAATAACTGATTGCTTTTCCCCTGATATAACTGGTGTGCTTTGATTCCACGCTTAACAGTTGCATAACAAGTGCACCGTGGTATCCTATTCGCTTGCTGCCTTGCAGTGGGGGCAGTGGGGCACCCCCATCTTCCGTCTGTAGGCGTGATTCGGCCAGTATTCTTCAAGCTCGTGAACTCATTCTTCTCCGTCCATTCCTTACTTACACAGTCACATGCAACTTCAACAAAACGCTTTGAGGGTATATGGGATTATTTATTTAGTATTGGCTTTAAGTTAGACTTTACAGAGAATATTTTAAAACTTAACAGAAGAAAACACTTAGGGTCTAATTAAATATGTGTGTATGTACAAAAAAAATGTCTTGAATATCTAAATTGTGTGAACAAAAATCGATCTGGCTGGTGTACATAATAAGTATTACCGGAATTTATTATTCTGTTAAACGTACGCTTGAAAATCAGCAAAGCAAACGGTAAAAGTATCTCTTTTGTGCGGTTAATTAGTTTTCCTTTTTCTTTCTATTTTCTTTATTTTTTGTTTTACATTCGTGAATACATTTTTTTTCTAATTAGCTTCTCAAGTCTGATTTCTAAAAATATGTAGCGTTTTATTCGTAAGTTATATTTTGTATATTACAAGTTATAATTTTGCAGTCTAGCAACTTTAATACAACATAGAGTATACGCATTTCGATGACGCCTTTAAATTCCTGTCTGTGTACATATTTAAAATACATATTGTATATACATAATTAGGTAAAGCGAGAAGCCTTGTGTTCATCGAGACATTCATGTTTAGTTCAAATATACATTTAACTGCACAAAAAATTTAACTTTAGTTAGTTTTATTTTTAATTTATTTAAATATTACGCTAGCAGATAATAGTAATTTAGTTACAAAATACAGCAATTTGTTGAACAGCATCGTCCGGAACCGCCTTTACTGTTTTGTCTTTGATCTACAAAAGATAAAATCAGATAATTAGTATGGCATTGTTAAAATTAGGACTTATGTATATTTTATAGGATTTACGTTGTTGTTATAAGACGACAGTTGTTTTTGTTGTTGCCAAAAAACCAGTTTGGACAATTTCAGTACAAATTTGTTAATTTCTCGACCTCAAGTACCAGGCGAACAGAAATCGCAGAAAGCTGAATAATTTTGGTAAGAGTCATTTAGCGGACTGATTTGTCGGGTTACTAAATATCATAACTAAGCCAAAAATGTATCAATTTCAATTCGGAAAGCTGTTCTGTGCTAGTTTTTTTAAGAGTAACAAATCTGCATACAGCATTTACAAATTTTTAAAATTCAGACAAAGCTAGATCTACTTGACTCAAGAATATTTATGATTTATATGGTCAATAATGATTTCTTAAAAGATTATAGCTTGTTTTTATAAAAGAAACTCTAAAAAAGATTACGTATTAAAGTCTTCCTAAAACGGCCAAAATACATTTAAGGGAACAACATATCCTAATTATATCGTTACTTAATTCACATAAAAATTATGCAATTGCCTTACACACATTATATACAAGTATTTGGGTTGATTAAAATATACCTTGTGAATTGGGTTCTGGCAAATTATCACGTGGCACTAAATGCATAACAGTCGTTTTGCCTAATGGAAGTCCCAGTGCTCCTAAGGTTACATTGCAATGAAGAAATCGTCCTTGATAAATCAAACGCAATATATCGGCTTTCGATACAGCTTCTCGGGTCCAATCTATGGAAGAATACACGGTTAGGTTTATATTAAATAGCACTAATTAAACTATTAGTGCTTTTACTAGGTGTACTTACCTTCGGGCCAATTATCGAATACTGTTTGTGCAATATCACCTGCGGAATCTGATGGGTTAAATATAAATTCTTTTGTTTTACCACTAACGAGAATTAGGCGTAGGTTAATCTGAAAACAAGAAAAGTCGTTGAATGTTATGAGTATTTATTTGTGACTAACTATAGAGTTTGAGAACATATAAAAACAAGCTAATCGACAACTAGTGGAAAAACAATTCAGCGGCTCAAACCCAGCTTAAATTACACTTAAAAACAAAATACATTTGCATTTGACAAGAAAAAAATATAGCTTTGGGGAAAGCAGCGTTCAAGATCCAATAAGTAAAGTATTCGGTGTTTTCAGAGTGTCCTTTATATTGCTTGAACTAAGTAAATCGTAGTTAAAGAAATATCCTTTGGAATACTCGACACAATTGTGTGACATTTCAGGGCATGAAATGAAGGAAAAGCTTAATAATTAATATAAATGAAAATTAAATCTTTATATTAAAAAAACTCACTTTATCAGATGGAATAGTTCTGTGCATCTTCTGTGATGTTAATGGAGTTATATTAGCCTTTATATTGGTGCAGCAGTGTGATGAAACATCTGGTGGACTAAGGATGGACGCGGATGCGTCATTAGCTAGCGATGGCCCCGCCGTCGGCTCTGAAGATGTCATTGTGGATTGGGAATTGGACAGGAGTTGAATCTGTTTCCCCTGATATCGTAAAGATGGTTGCTTCTTTACCAACGAATAGGACCTTTTCTGCTGATGTACGGCTGCAATAGTGTCTGTGCAGTTGGTAGATGACGATGAGGACGGCAAAAGCGCTTGGGCTTGAGCAATGACAAAACTATTTTCAGTTACTAATGGTGACGTCGCTGACGAATGTGTATTTGAAGAAGAACCTTTGGCATTTTGCGATTTTCGCTTCTGTTGTTGACTTGCTACAATAGCCGTAGTAGTTTGTTCATGCTGATGCTGCTGTGTTGGAGTAGTAGGAGTTGTTGGTGTCTCAATCGATGAAGTAGACGACATGGCATCCAATTTAATTTGCTGTACCAAAATTACCTATAATCCTCCAATTTACTTTCGTTTTTCTAGAATATATGTAGCATTTGACACTAGTTGTTGTAAAGTTCGCTTTTAGTTATTATTCTTCGGACTGCGCAGTATCGTATTTCATAATAGCTAAGTTCTTCGGTTTGTAATTTTCTGATCCCTTATAACCAAAGCCATTTTTTGTTAATCCCGATTGTATTTTGTTTTTGATTCTTTAAAGTTCGTTTTCATGAGAGACCGATAAAACTTATTGGACACCTATAACCACAATGGGTTGAGATGGGTTTTTTTCAAGGACTTTTGTTGTTTTTAAATCAATTATAGATTCTTCTGACGTTTGCACCACATTTAGCTTGTCCTTGCTCAATTTGTTGGCAAGAAAAAGTCAATATCTTTTGCTTAATACTGCACATCAAAATGTTCTGTCAATATCTATTTTTCCGAAGCTACATAAATAAAAAAGGACAAAATGACATACATATATGTATATGTATGTATGTACATGTGTACATATGTTACATATTAGATTGCCAATATATTTTCACTTGCAGTTCATAGGTCTTTACATGCTTTGCACACATGAAAGTACAAGCGCATTTAATTCTCTATATTTTTTTTCTATATTTATGCGTTATTCTTGCCCGCGATGACACAAAAATAAGTTTTTTTTAACGACACGATTTACACTCATTAATTGGTAAATAGATATACATACTCATTGCAGTTACAAAATCAGAGTGACCAACAGCTGCGAGCAAATGCCATTTTTTGTAAGTGAAGGTACTCACGTCAAATTATGTTGTTATCGAATCTTTGTTTTCTTTTTAGTGGGCTATTTCATCTGAAACACATTCCAAGTACCAAAAAGAAAAGACCAGTTCTCCTGTATATTTAATTTTTCTTTTAATTATTTATTTTCTTTTCAGTCATGTACTACCAAATGCGACATTTTCACATTGCCCGTCACGGTGAAAACATTTAATTTTCGAAAGATATGAAACACCGCATCCACCGAAAACACTTGGTGAGTGTCTTTAGGTGCTGTTTCTTCCACCAACATTACTTAAAATTCGGGTAACTGCCCCAAAAATATTATTATCTTTTGTTTTTCAAGTTATCGATTTGTTTTTAGTTGATTGTGCGACTTCTCCACTACGTCTAGTGTGCAAGGTATATAACACGGCCGACAGCAGTTCAGAACTAGTATTTTTTAATAGATTAATCGGCAGAGCTCATATCGATGCTTTATCCACGCCGGTTAGGTGTTAAACGTGTGCGACTTAGAGTCTTTTGCTCTTTTTAATTATTTAATTGTAAAAATAATATTTTTATTAATTTTGTGCAAGTTGCCGTTACCGTAACATGACAGTAATTTAACGTATGTTGGTTGGTATTTGTATATTACACTAATTTGGTCTGAATGTCATCCTACCATGCAGAGTACGAATCGCGAAACTAACTGATCATAACATATATGTATGTGTAATTCAGTTTTTTTTCTTTTTACATATAAATGTATACGTTTTATATATTTGTGAAAGATATAAGAGATGGACACAAATATTTAGATCGCATTCCAGTCTGGCAGAGCACAACATGTCAAGTCTTTGGGTTCAGTTTACGGTTTTCATTTGAAATGCACGATCAACAGAAAAGGCTTACACACATACATTTACGTATGTACATACGCACTTGTCATAACAGCAATAATAAAAGAATTGTGATCAGCCCAAAACAAAGGAGTACTTTTACAGTTGGCACACCGAATATTTCGTGGATGTGTTTGATTGTGCGAGACCTTAAAGAGTAGTAGAGATATTGTACAAGATCAAGTGTAAACAAAAAGTGTAAAAAAAACCACACAATGGCGAACATTGCTAAATGAAAACGATCGAAATCAGGTTGAAGTTCACATGGTTATACACATATAGACACACAATTTTCGATAAATCCTTTAATGTATTGTACAAATACAAACTTAATGTAAAACATATCCGATCGACTTGTTGGTGATCCTCGTGCCTAGTAGTTTTGGCTTGATGTTTGCAAGTTTTAAATTCATTTGTATATTAAGTCACACAAATATAAAATCTAGTGCATATAATCTAATAAATATATGGAAATCATTAAAGGTTAAACGCCGGCCCCAATTGTCTCCAAGGACAATGGATCTTTTCTGTTCTGAGAGCATAGTTTATGAATCTGATTCGACTTTGTATCATTTGAACAAACATCAACGAAATATGGGTTTGGATGCGCGAAGTGAACCCACGTCCCAGTGCTCCTCTTTCGGCGCTCCAACTAATAGTGATGTGGATGCCGATGTAGATACAGACGCCGACGCAGTTGAGAGTCCAGCAAACTTGTCCCCCAATGCAGTTTTATGCCAGATGAAGGACTATGTGTATATTTATGCATCCGTGGACGTAGAATCTTCAGCCACCACACCAAAAACTCAATCGCTGCTGCCGCTTCCTCCTCAACAACATCAACGCCAACAACAAGAACAGTTCGAACCTGCTGCGACAACACCTTCTCTGCAACGGGTTACCCATTCCGCACAAGAAAGAACGACATCACTGCAGCATCATCTGGATAGGCAGCAGGGTAAACCGACCTCCGCACCTGTCAGCGTTAACATGGCCATCGGGGATCCGACGTTTTTCACTGATCGATGTCTGGAAAATGCGTTGAAGGCTGAGGAGAAGCACAACCAAATTGTCGATACGTATTTTTTAACTGTTCAAAAGGATATAACGCCAGCGATGCGAAAAATAGTTGCCGAGTGGATGATGGAGGTGAGTACTCTTCCGTTTAAAACTCTTTTATATTAAATACATTATATTTCAGGTGTGTGCTGAAGAGAAATGCCAGGAGGAGGTCGTCCTATTGGCAATAAATTACATGGATCGATTTCTGTCTAGCAAATCTGTGCGAAAAACTCATCTTCAGATTCTAGCGGCTGCCTGCCTCTTACTTGCTTCAAAGCTGCGCGAGCCCAGCTCGTATGCCTTGTCCGTGGACTTGCTGGTTGTTTATACGGACAACAGTATATACAAGGATGATTTGATCGTAAGTACGCGTTTATTATGGAACAAAAGGCGTTGTCTTGGTCCCCATAGCTTCTACTTAATTATATTTAATGTTTCTTTTCGCCTTTTAGAAGTGGGAGCTGTATGTGCTGAGCCGTTTAGGCTGGGATCTTTCTTCGGTGACTCCTTTAGACTTTCTTGAGCTGTTATTAATGCGTTTGCCCATAAAACGAAAAAACTTCCCAGACATTAATATTGGAAAAATAAGGGGACATGCCCAGGCATTTATATCGCTGGCAGCAAAAGGTAAGGACCGTGTGCTCTGTGTTTAATAAATATTCACATTCTATTTGTACTTGAAAGAACATAAATTTGCCAAGTACTCGGCCAGCACAATAGCTGCATCAAGTATAGCGGCCTCCATGAATGGCCTCAAGTGGCATCTATGCTCAGGACATAATTTACACTTTCTTTTAAGCCTGATGACAGACTTGACCAGCGTGGAGCAAGTGAGTGTTTATATTTAGGAAGAAGAAATATGTGGTAATAAACATGCGATTGATAATGTATAAACGTTTAGGATCAGCTGCAGGATTGCATGCTACACATGGAGGCCATTTTCAAGGAGCACAGCCAAAACTTGCAGCCGTTTATTGTGAGCATAGAGCCGCCCCCGCCGCCGCCCCAACAGACATCAGCAGCATTATATTATCAAGGCCGGTTGAAGATTCACGAAGCGCATCAGTACCAGCAGCAGCCAAGGCCATCCAAAATAGTAATACCATCTTTGCCATCCGACTCCGTGGAACAACATCATCACCAGCATCAGCAACACTGTCTCAGGAATGCCCTGTCCTCCCGAAGGACACAAACGTGCAAAATGCAGGCGCAGGCTCAAAATGAACTCAAAGATGTGACATTTTGAGCAGCGATGTCAACGCTTGCTATATCCAGCGATATTTTACTAAGATAGTTTTTATAAAGTCATTTATTTTTTAATTAACTAGATTTACAAGTTTTTTTTTTACTTTCTCTAAAGGATTTACCAACACGATTTCTTCTTATCCTTTACCGATATATTGTAATTAATTGTAAACCTTTAAACGGTTACATTATTCACCCATCCCTTCCTATGGTTAATAAGAAATGCATATATATGAATAAATATATACATATATATACATTGGTAGATAAACCAATTATATACATATAATTATGGGTATATATAATTGAAGTGAATAAAACATAAAAACGAGACTGATTGTATACAGTAAAGCAAAAAAGTCCTAATTTCTGTACATATATAAGCCTAAACTCCCAGCTACCGAGCTAAAATAAAACTTTTTACATTTACAACAAAAACATTGTAAAACAACATAAATTTCCCAAAAATCGGCCAAGCAACCGTTCGTTTATTTGTGATATTCGATTCAGACAAAATTCAAGTAATTTCTCTCACTCACTTGAGATGATGCGGCTAGTTTGAGTGAAACAACAACAAGAACTTAGAGCTTACAATAAAAAAACCAACATATTTACTCAACCGCCAAATTTGAATTAGAATTTTGATTAACGGCCAGTTCGTCAAATTTGAATTCGAATTTAAATAGTCGACGTTTTCCCGCCCAATGGCGCTTGTACCAAAATTAATCAGCTTTCTGCGATTTCTGTTCGCCTGATACTTCAGATCGAGAAATTAACGAATTTGTACTGAAATTGTCCAAATTGATGCCTGGTTTTTGGCAACAACAACAACAAAAAAACAACAATTTTTCAACAACAACAACTTAGAGATTACAATAACAAAAACAAGATATTTATTCAACCGCCAAATTTGAATTCGAATTTTGATCAACGGCAAAATTAGAGTTTGACAAGTTTGAATTTGAATTTAAATAGACGACCGTTTCCCGCCTAATGGCGCTTGTACCAAAATTAATCAGCTTTCTGCGATTTCTGTTCGCCTGGTACTTCAGATTGAGAAATTAACGAATTTGTACTGAAATTGTCCAAATTGATGCCTGGTTTTTGGCAACAACAACAATAACAAAAAAACAACAATTTTTCAACAACAACAACTTAGAGATTACAATAACAAAAACAAGATATTTATTCAACCGCCAAATTTGAATTCGAATTTTGATCAACGGCCAAATTAGAGTTTGACAAGTTTGAATTTGAATTTAAATAGACGACCATTTCCCGCCTAATGGCGCTTGTGCCAAAATTAATCAGCTTTCTGCGATTTCTGTTCGCCTGGTACTTCAGATCGAGAAATTAATGAATTTGTACTGAAATTGTCTGGTTTTTGGCAATAACAGTCTAAATAGAGATTACAATAACAAAAACAGCATTAAACCGCCAAATTTAAGCAGACGACCAGTTCAAATTCAGCATCTGCTTGATTTCAAGCGCTAATCGCACAGAAGGCAGCAGCAGCTCCACTCCAGATCCACCCCACCCAATGAAACACAGGTTTGTAAAGCTGGAAAATCATTTAATTCGTACGTTTCATTCTAAATGGCTTAATTTACGGTACAATACGATACAATATTACTGATATTTCCAAACCTTTTAAATTAACATTATCTTTATACTTAATTTTATGTGTAATCATATTCATACATTTAATAATACTCATACCCTAACCATTCAGATTGTTAATATTTCCGCTTTAATTTTCATTTTTGACTTTTTGAGTTTTTAAAGATTATTGAACGAGAACTGGCAATATTGCCCAAAATTTTTCTATCAGTCGGTGTAAGATGGCCCCAATAAGGGGGTTTTTTAAAGCCCGGGCTGGGCCCGGTGCACAATTGTATTTTTCCTGCCGCTTATCCGTCGTGACCAGGGAAATGCTCAAGATCCCCACTTGCGTCTTGCAAAGAGTCGTAAAATTTACTAACTATCATCGTACATATATCATTTCTTTTGCTTTTGCTGTTTTTTGTTCTCTTTTTTTGCTTACATTTTCTTGTCTTATTTACATCTGCAAATAAATTGATTTATTTTTTATTTTCCTACTCGAACGTGGCATTGGCTTTGGTCCGAGGTATACAAAAAATTAATATCCCAATTTTGCTTTTACTTATTTTTCTCTCGTTTTATGTATATACCCTTAGGCATGTATCTAAGTATTGTATTATGTGTAAGCAAGAATACAACGAATACAAATTTTGGATGTTCTCTTGCTTATTAATTACCGTCCTTTGTCGTGTGTGTGTGTATAAAACTATGAGTAGTGTATAAGTATGTATCTATCACTCATACATAGTAATACTCATCATTGTTGTTATTTTTTTTTGTTGTTTGTTGTTCACTTAAACTAATTTCATTTGCTTTGCTTTTGCTTCGCTCTGTTTGTTTAACGTTAACTTGTTCTTTCACATTTACATTAAGTCTACCATTAAATGTAAGTATGCCCACCATACACAAGTGTATCTGAAGCAAAGCATATAACTATGCTAAAGTAATTATAAAGATCGATACAAATGCCAATATTAGCGGAAATCTAGCTACACACTTGGCTGAGTTTGGCATAAGTGATCCGGTGATCAAACGATCAGGTGATCAGTCGATCAGATCTGTGATCATTGATCTATGCGCGAAATGCGGCGGATGTGCAAATGTGCGAAAGTGGTAACACTCTATCAATGCTTATATTCCGGGTAACAGCCATTCTCGATGACCTGTCCGGACTGACTGTTGTTGCTGCTGCTGGTATCGCCTAATTGCTGCTGAAGCTGATGCTGATGCAGCTGGTGGAGCTGCTGCATTTGCTGCTGCTGCTGCTGCTGACTTAGTGCCGCCGTGTCTGTGCGTCGTGTGAGCGGCGGCGGTGGCTGGATAGCACTTCCACTGCTTTCCGTCTCCGTTGACGGCGGCGAGGGATAAAAGTCCCTCTGAGTTGCACTTATACCATTTGGGACGATTGGTAAACCCATCATAGAGTGGCTGGCTGCCGCCGCCGTTGCCGCTGCCGCTGCGGAGGATTGATGATGATCGCCGTGGTGCTGATGTGGATGTGGATGCTGATGGTGCATAACGTTGTTCATTGTAGCCCCCGCCGATATGAGTCCGGCGCCGCTGTATGGTTGGGAATCCGACATTGTACCGGATGGCGGCTGATCCAATACCACGACGGATACCACATCCTCACTCGCCCACCGGGCTAACTGTTGTTGAGCTTGAATAAAGTCATCACTAGAAAATAATAATCGTAACAGGAACAACGGTACATGGTAAGAACGCAAGGCCATAGGGAAGTTGGATTGGGATTGACAAGGAGATGGGATCTGGCGGAGGAGGGATAATATATTAAGAGTGGAACGGGAAACGTGCTTGGTCCATTACGCAAATCAAATAAATAATTAAAAAGAGGAGAGCTAGAGCAAACCTATACATCTTTACATATACTATGTGTACTAAGTGTCTAAAAACTGCGACATTCAAGGGTTACCCTTTTGCAGTTTAGCTTTAGTTATAGAGGTTCAATTCCAGAACTAACTGCAACAGAAATTGGTCTGTGCTTAAACCAGATGGCTTAAAAACAGAGAGATGAAGACTTTTGTGTGCCTTTAAATGAGCTAATGGACATGCTTAGACGAGTATATATGGTTATGATAGAAAATTCCACTGGATTTGATATCAATCGAAGAGTCCTTCAAAAGTATGCAATAAAATAAAGGCATGAGATTATATGATTATATTCAGGTCCTTTCTTACTTTAAAGTTTTGGCTCTCTTATGATGTAATATTTAATTTGTAATATATTTTTAAGCCAAAGTTATATTTTTGATACTCCCTATCTGGGAAAACCATATTTTATGGGTGTCAAGCGCCTCCTGTAGGTTCTATTATCATTTCAGTGCATACTTCAAGACACTCTATCCATAGATTTCAAATCCCCAGAATGAATTCTTATATGGTAAAATAATAAACCAAAAAACAAACAATTAAATGTGACAGGAAGTTGGGGGCATTACGGATAAACACAGAAAACACAGAATAATACTAACTAACGGCCTGGGGACGAACAGACGGAAAGGAAGACGGATTGAGACTGACTTACCTTTCACTATCTGGTGTCACTTGACAGTCGAGCCGAACGTCGGCTATATTGCGTTCATGCTGATCAGCGGTCTCATAAATGCCCTCATCTTCCTGATGCAAATGGGTGTGCGAGGAGTGATGCGACGAGTGTGGACCGTGCGTGGCATGTCCGTGGGCATGGGAGTGATGCGTGTGGTGTCCAAATGCGTGAGGTGAGTGGGACTGATGCGGCGCGTGCCGTCCCGAAGAAGCTGCCGGCTGTCGGTAGCGTCCGCCGAATGTGAATCTGGACTCGTCATCGGATCGGGGACGACACCGACTGCTGTAAGACGGATGAATTGTAGCTGTTTTCTGAGATTGTGCTAGTTGCTGATTGGAGCTATAGGCGCGCGCATATATAGGGGATATATAGAGAGTAGAGTAGAGTTAGACAATCGTTTGGCAATCACAATCAGCTGTGTTATGGGTGGACTTGGAAAGAAAGACTAGCTAGGGTGGAGCTTGGGACCCAGATCTGGCCATGAGAGTGAGGAGCATCGTATGCGAATGCGGATGCGAGTGTGATCATGCGAATAGAGAGAGGAGGTGAAGTCAGAGGCGCCCCCTGCACCATATACATATGCATAGTACATAGTAACGTAAGGTAAGGCGCCACAAGGCGTGGCATACATAGATGTTCATAGTGTTACACATGGGCAACCAACCTTTATCACACAAGGTATTCCAGCCTGAAGCCTGCAAGAAAGGCGAATAGAATTTTTGGCATTGGCTTGAGTAACGTTTTTGGAAACTGGATACTGGTTACTGGTTACTGGTTACTGGTTACTGGAGTACAAATAGGTAGCAGCTTACATGCTTTTAAATGGTTAAGTCAGCTGGCCGTTTACAGTTACAGTTACAATTATGATTGGTTTTTTAAATAGTATATATTCTGCGGAATTAATTATGCTTAATGCGTTATGCGTTATGCTTTATGCGTTTGCGAGGGCGTGTGCAGAGATGTATGTTAGGAAGTATGTTAAGCGCATGTCTGGTTTGTTTGCAATTAAGAATGCTTCTAGAAACACTTGGGGAACCGTACGTAAAGCCAATAAATAGTTAGTTAGTTAAATAGTTAGTTAATCGCTTGCGCTACTTGATTATGTTGAGTACATATATTTGAAAATACAGTATCATAGGATAATGGGTATATGCGACGGTTTTAAGGAAGCGAAAGTATCATTGGCTATATGTGGCTGTATCATTAAAGGTATTATAAAGCGCATGACAGTTCAGATGTCAGAACATCTAGTAATCAACGGTTTCGAGTTATGGTTACAGTTACAGTTACGGTTACAGTGACAGCACTTGACCATTGTCTTTTGTGTGGGTTCTTTTTTCAAGTGTATTGTATGCACGGTTAAAAATAAACATTTAAGTTACTTCATGGCATATGCTGGTTTTGTCCTCGACTCGGAGCAGAGAGTAATAGGTATGTTACGGGGGGACGGGGGGCGAGGGGTGGATGCTATTGCGTAAGCTCGGAATTAAAAAAATAACACTAACCCTTGAGATGACTCACTACAAGCGGCGGAACTATCTAATCTATAGTGTCGATCGGCGTCTGTCTCCGACATGCGTATATCCTCGGAGCCGCTGGGGCTCATGTGTCGCGACGAATGATGCTCGAGCTGCCGTATTAGGTCCTCCAAATTGCGTATACGCAGCGGTCCAGTCGAAGGAGCATCATCCTCGTCCGGCTGCTGGGACTGCTGCTGCTGCTGCTGCAACGCCATCGCAGACGGCTGATGCAGCTGATGTTGCGACCGATGATGGTGGAGCAGTGCTGTGCCATGCGACATGCCGCCGGACATGGCGGCCGCCGATCCGCCACCGCCGCCCACACTGGACCCCAGTCCCAGGCCACTCAGCCCGGCCGCGCTGCCGTCGAGTATAATGGCGTGTACCGCGGCATTCTCACAGATATTCTCGCGCGAGCTCGACTTGGATCCACTAGTACGCTTATACTGCTCGGCGGAGTAGCCCAGCTGCGCGTTGTTGCAGTCTTGCAGTGTTTTGCGCAACATCTCCTCACTGAGGCTTCCGCTGCCGACCGGCGTGTTGCCGGTCCCAGTGCCACGATGCGTGGCGGCGTTCCGCAACGCCTCTAGAATATCCTCGTGGTAGCCGTTGAGTGACTTCAGCGTGCGCTCCACCTCAGAGACAGCTGCCCCGCCGCCGCCGCTCGTCGAGGCCAGGGTTCCGTCTTGGGTAATAAGCTCGAGGTTGTCCGATTGGTTGTCGTCGCCCCACTTGTCTTTCAGCTGCTCACCGTGCACCAGACCGTAGCCGTGCTTCTTTAATATACCCTTCTCTGTGCCGGTCAATAGCAATGTATGGAGAGGAGGGCAGTGTTAGTACATGTAAAAGAATATATATAAATTTGGTAAGGAATGAAACGAGATTACCGAGGCGGCGATTACTCAGAATGACTCTTAAACTTTGTTTCGCAAAATGAACATTCGAACATATTCGTTAGTGTCTTAATGCATGAAACATTTTGGCTTTAGAATAGCGAAAAAACAAAACACTTGTTTTCCTAAACCAAAATATGTGGTTTGTAACAAAAACCCACTTTGCAGACTTCCTCACTTGGGGAAGATCATGAATTGGATATAAAGAACATTCTCTATTCTCATGTTAAGCAAACTTGGGTGTGATCCTCATCGGTATCATAACTCGATTGGGAGCATAAAACCAAGTACGTAAAGATGGATGGATACTATATTTCCGCATCTGAACGGTGAATTACGTTCTTAGCCATCTTGTTAAAAGTTTAGATATAGCCCTATTTCTGTTGCAGGCGAAATTTGATCATTATATTTATGATTTATAGTTAGTCGTGGAGAATGGCCTTGGAAATCGCAGTTTATGTTTAGAGTTATCCAAAACTTAAAATGGGTCCGAAAAGTCAGCATGATTATTTGCAAACCAAAAATATTATTTACATTTAGTCGAAGGCCCCTTTGTAGGTTCAAGATCATATATTTTCACTACAAATGAACTATATTGATTACTAATTACTATGGTGTGACTCTCGCGATGATGGTAAACGTGTAACTGCAATAACGAAAGCTCGGAAGAGTACTTGCAATAAACGTTTAATAGTCATTAGTTTATAATCAGTTAGTCTAGTTAACTATGTCGATATTACACATGTTTGGCATGTTTCTAGAGTGTCAAGCGGAGAATGTATGAGAAGATAGCTTTGTTCGGATTCAGTCACTCAAGACCGTTTACATTTTCCTTGATAATGCAATCAAATTGTGTGGCTACCATGCAATTGAGTTGGATATTTCTTGGTTATTTCACAGCTTACAAGCAGGTGGAGTGTCACTGAAATCTCTCCTTCAATATATTCTTTTCTTCTAACTTCTAAATAGAATTTACATAAACTTTTGAATGGCAGAACTCTGATCCAACAAATAGTATATTTAAGGGAATGAATAATGCAATGATTTCGAATTCGTTCTATTTCTGTAAACATATTGCAGCTTTCACAATGATTTACTTGAAATCATCGATAATTAATCTTAATGAATTGCAAATAGTTTAAAAACTTTCACAATAAACTCTGGAAAGCTTTCCTATGTTTCCTGTTTATGCTGATGAAAAATATATATGATTTGTGGGGTCGGAAATGACTCCTTCACTGCATTGCATGATTCTGACTGAAATTAGAATACCCTGCAAGGGTATAAAAAGTTACTGAAAGCCTTTTTAATTAGCTATATGATTTGACTTTCGTTTTAAAAGGGATTGAAAGAGATTTCTGCAACACTCCGGGGGCACACATCATTTTGTGTATAAATCTAAGCACATATTTCTAAATATAAAAAAAATTATATGGAATTTTCAATGTTATTAACCTGCATGTGACTGATCGTCCTCGCCACCAGTATTATAGCGACGGCCGTGGATGCTTTTGTCCCTGTGAATGACAAATATCAATTTAGAGAATGAATATACCAAATATGGATACTATATCCTGATCTTGATCGCTGACGAATAAGGATACGCACCTGAAACCAGTCTGGTTGGCATAGACCAACTTGCTGGATCCATCCAGGGAGACTTCTTCAACGGAATGATGGTTAGGTGCCGTTGCCGCTCCGCCGTAGCTTTTCGCAATTGGTTTCTTCGAGTAAGGTGGATCATATTTAAGTGTTGTTGTCTTTCGCCTATAAAGCCGCCGGCACCCGCAGTTATGTTGTTGTTGTTGTAGTTGTTTATTTCATTTATATGCGTTATATTTCGATTATAAATTTTGCATACACACCAGGGTATAAAGTATGTGTAATAAAGCGTAAGATTATGGGTGTTTTTATAAGCATAATTCGATTATCGATTTGGTTTTTATTATCGTTACACAGCAAAATTAATTGAATTTTACGTCCAAGTGTTTTGTAATAATGTTGGGGCGGGCGTGGTTGTTGATATGTTATTCGTAGGTTTGTTTAGGTTTTGGTTGGTTGTTTTTGGTTCAGTTTGGTTCGGTTGGTAGATATAAACAATCGAATGTTTATATATTCGAAGCGTATAAAAGGCATTTGGAAATGTCCCGATACACACGCATGCACATTTGTATTTATTTAATAATTGTTAATATTATTAACAGGGCATATTTCAACGTGCATGAGTGTGTATACAAGAGCCCGGTAATTGAATTGATAAAATGATTTTTTGTTTGTTTTTCGATTAATTGGATTTGGTCAGGATTAATATATTTAGCAATTTTAATAAATACCGATTTTCAATTGTTTTCAATTTCGTTTTCGTTTTTGTTGTTGTTGTTTTTGTTCGATCGATTTTTATTGATGTTGTTGATTGTTGTTTGGAAACGAAATGTTGCAATGAGATTCTTGATTAATAAGATGCTTACAGATTGTGAATATACTTTTGTGTGGAATATAAAGAATTTTGTTATGAATTGTATATATGTTTGTAGAAATAAAAACACACACACTTATACGCCTGGTCATTTGAAGTATATTCACACCCACACATGCATGTGTTTGAAAAAACTTAAAATATTTAGGAAAAAAGAACCAGAAAAACAGAAAAAATATCGTGGAAAGCCAACTAACTTCGAAAAGCCGAAGTGTCATATAATATCCTGGCATTGACCGTATTAAAAATTATAGAATGTTATTTAAAAAGAAACATAAATAATTTAGACCGCGAAAGTTTAATAAAATATGAAAACGCATATGTCACATAGTCAATTAAACAACCGATAATTAAGAGTATTTATAAAATTTTTACAAGTCCTTTTATTGAATAACTTAGACTTTATACAAACGGACACAATCAGACAATGCTGATCAGGAATGTGTGCTTAAGTATATTTTGTACGTTGTACTTTACAAGGACGAGGACATATGCATATCTTAGTTTTTCCGTTATTGTTTTAAATAATTTAAAGCTCGTAAAGGCTTAAACAAATAAACAAAAATACAATTAGGCATAACTAGACGAATTTACAGACAATAAAATACAACATTAAAATTTAAGGCTAAAAATCAATTGTAAAAAATATTTTGGCCCGACGACAAAAGATGAAATATACGACGAAGTTAATGATTTCAAGCAAATACATACATTTAATAGGAATGATAAAAGATGACTGAACTTTCTCTTGTATTTCACATGCGGTTAGGTTAGGTTAGATGTACAAACCAATTTGGCAAGAGGAAATTAAACTATAACTATGAAAAATTATACAAGGTGCATGGAATAACGCGTACTTAGATCTGCGCTTGCGACTGTAGCGTTTAAAATTTGCATTGAAATCATAAGGTTGAATTTACCATTAAGATTAATCTTTTTGAAAACCAACGAATGAGTTCTTATTTTTGCAGGTGAGAATAGCACACTTAAAAATGCATTATGTACACATTTCGCACCGGACGTTAACGTTATTGCATGCACCCGAGAAATTGTAATGCTGAAAAGTTCATTAGGGATTCATGTATGTTATGTATGCATGTATATGTTACGATCAGAAGGAGCTTAGTGAGTTGCAATCATGATGTCTCATTATTTGATTTGTATGTGTTTTCATTTTCGGTATATGTATGTATGCATGTGTTAGACAATAATATTGGTAGTAGTGGATCAGTATTTCTGTGTCTTTTTCGTTTCCTGCCTTTGTACTTGGTTTGTATGTAACTTGACCGCTATATTTGTCTGTAGTTGTAACTGTACAATTGTATGTATGGTTTACCTGTGTCCTGTTTCATGTTCATAGTATCATTGATTGCATCTTTTTCTGTTTCTATTTCTGTTACTGTTGCTGTTATTGTTACTGTGTCAGTGTCTCTGTTCCTGATACCAATGTTCATACCATAATACACAGACAAAACATAAATGCTTTATGTGTGTACATTGTATTCGTACTCGCATTCATAATGACGGCTTATTAGCTTATCGGAACACAGCAGGCTTACTCTGCAGAAAGCACCACCATAGCTCAAAGTCAGCTTCGTCTATGTTGGGCCCTAAGCGCAAGTACATCAAATTGAAGATCCTGATCGATCGCCTCGACTCGCACAGGCACACGTACGTAAAGATTCGAATAAACGATACATCCTGTCACTGGATGTATGCATTATTCTTCTATTGGCTTTGGGCTGCAAGTTAGCGGGGCTTGGGCTTTGCTACGAATACATACATACATATGCATCTATATGTATACATATGCGGTTTAAGTGGGGCTTATACATAGACTAAACGGGGGGCCCCCACCCACCCAAGAGTATGTTTGTATATTGGTTCTAAGCAATGTGTTTCATACTGTAGGTACAATGTATGGTAGTGGTGGCAGGGGTCATCAGCGTTATTGATTTTGTTGGTTACACATACGTACGTACATACAAAAAAAATATTTAGGCAGGATTATAGTGTTGGACAGACTAAAGTGAACAAAAGTAGTAATGAAAAACGTCAACGAGATCACCGCTGTGCTGACGACAACGATAACATACACAAATGGCAATCCTTTGTATAGCCGCTTTCAAATTGTGTGCTTTTGTACTCAAGAAACAGAACGTTTTAAAGCCAGAATAGGTGACCAACCGAAAAAGTAGAAACCATAAAATATGTTTAAAAAGCATATGAATCCACACCAATATTATAACCTCTACCATAACAAATAATGCTGCATATATGTATGTATGTATGTATGTTTTGCATACATAACCCAATCCTATTTAGTGTTATCCTATCCCTATCTTCAGAGATGGAAAGAAATCGATGTTTTGATAAGTGAATTGATGTCCTTCCTGCCTGATCTTAAAACTATTTTTTAGAGGTCTTCTATATTCAATTGTAAAAAATGAAAACCATTAAATACAAAATATATTTCAATGATTAAACATTATAAAACGTTCTAAATAAATCAAATAATAACAACTATCCTATCTATAACATCCCCTTGAACCCATTGCCTCCCATAAGATCTTTTTCACATTATTTATGACCGATTAGGACCAAAGAGAAATGAATTATTTACTATAAGTACTTTTGGCTAGAGATTGTTATACTTTAAATTGCCCTTTTCAACCAGCTCTTCTAACTTTTTATGATCTTTAACTGATAGGATAACTGGGTCTTGTAAGGTAACATGAGCGGTCGAAAACAATATATGTATAAAACGTGTTGAATTGAAGCATTTTTGCGTTGGGATAAAGATTTGTGTAATGCTAGTAGCTCAGAGTTCTGGAAGTTTTCTTTATATATATTTTTTTGTATAGTCCGTGATTAGAAATATTTACATATGACAAAAATAAAAGAAAATTATAGATGTGATCAAGATGATGCTATGCCTAAACAGATCTCTCTCCTGCATGCCTCCTTTACAAATAGATTAATAATATATATATATAAAGTATCTATATGTACATAAGCTGTATAAAAACAGGATTAACCTGTGACAGTGACTATAAACCCTGCTTTTTAAAGGTTATATATAAAATGTTATATATCTTTACAAAATATTATATTATCTTTACAAAAATTCCTGAGCTTTGTGTTGAACTTTTCTGTCATCTTAAATTGTTAAAAATGGTCTATCAAATTATAATTTAAGTTATTGGTAGGATAAACCCTCAGTTAAATAAAAAAAACAATGGAAGCAGTTTTGAATTTTAAACAAAAGCATACCCTTGCAGGGTATTACAATTTTAGTGAGAAGCTTTAAAAAAGGAAAGGAGTTACATCGTTAAAATTTGCAAAAAATGTACAAATGTTGAATTTATTTAAATTTGAAAATGCAGTATGCAGTTTGATCGATTGCAGATTCGAAATTATGATCCTATGGCTAACTGCAAAGGTATACGAACTTCAGCTACCCCAAAGTTTGCTTCCTTTCTTGTTCATCTTGACAACAGCAAGTCAACGCATAAGAGAAAGGAACAGAAAGTAAAGTAAAATGAAATAGAAAACATTGACTTCGACTCCTCATCGTTTCCATACAGTATTCTGGCATAAAAGAATTACAATTTTAATAAAATGTCTGTAAATTGTAAATGTGTGGACGTGTTTGTGATTAGGCAGTTGCGTACGCAGGTTAATGCTAAAAGGGCTAAAGGTTGTTGAGTAATTTTATGTACATATAACCAGATTTCAGTTATAGGTATTATTAGTAAAACTAAATATACATACAGCACTTTGGTCTATTACTTGGAGCCCTTCAATCACAAAAGCCTGCATATGCCCCTGATATGGTATCAATAGATAAATTGTAGGAGTTTGGAAGTTAAAAAACTCTTATATATGAAGCTTAACGTAAAACGAACAATGACAATGGCTTTAATGCAGCGACTTTAATAAATTTATCAAAATGCGAAACAAAATAAACAAATTTACTAAAGTTTTTGTTAAAATATTTGCATTTGCAACTGTTTTTTTTTTTTGTTTTTTGTAGTTGTTTTTTTTTTTAGTTTTTAAAAAAATATTTGGATATTTTTTCTTTTTTTTTTGCTTGTTCTTTTTGTGGTTGTAATTTGTATTTGTATTTAGAGCTGGCTTTTTCATTACTTCTTTTCAACTAACCTCAGACACAGGGAGAAGTTTCTATGTACTACAACTGACCTGTAGCACAATGCCATCAAGGTGAATGTTATAAAAACGAACCCTACAACTGACATTAGAACACCGACTAGGAACACTGTATTTGAGCCGTGGTAGTTCTCTATACGAGAAATTTTCAGCCAATTGTTTCATTATGCGCGCAGATGTTTTTGTTTTAGTGGTGAGTGTGTTTTGTTTTTAGTATTGTTTTGTTTTGTTCGTATATTTGTATCGAAAAAGGGTATAGTGTATGCATTTCAGTAAATTCATGGGTCGTCGATGTCGATTGCCCCAATTAATCGTGTTACATTTTTATTTGGTTTTCGGTTTATTGGTTTATTGCGTTACGCAGTGACAGGCCAGGGATGATTTGGTATTTGCCATTTCCGAGATTTCGTAGTTTTATATATGTCATTATATTGAAGTAGGCAGTAGTAGGGTTGCGGGTCAGCCGAAAAAAACAAGTAAATATACAATTTTGTATGCATTTCGCAAAATCAGGTACTATGAACATCTCTCACATATTTATATATATGTTATTTCGAATGTTTTTTTTATCGATTTGTAAAGGTAAATATGTAAATATTATTCAAATATATCTTAATTAGTTATACACATATACATGTTGATATATATGTAAATAACTAATCACGTAAACATGCACATACTGTAAGTAGTATGTATGTGTTCTCAGTAGGAAGATTATTCCGGTTCCATAAGGCCATTTAATGCTAAAACGATTCTCACAATTGTACAAAATTACACACATTTAAATATATAATTATTTGGATATAGAACGTTGCAAATTTTTAGTTTTCCTTTTTGTTTGTTTTTCTATGACAATGGTAATCTTAGTTTTTTTTAAATTTAGATATGCCCTCCCCCCCAAAGGTTTATTGCGCCCTAAGGTTGCTAGGGTTATTATGCAGTTATATATTATTTAAAACTATGCAGAGAACGTGTTGATTATATTTAATTTTATAAATCATATAATTCAGTTACTTTTTGCATTACTTTCTTGACAAGGAATATATGCAAGAAACTTATAGGTAACAGATTTAAACACTGTTTTTAAAACCGTTTAATTCCATTACTTAAAAAACCTTGTAATTGCTTTCAGATCAGTATTTAATTTAAAAATGTCTTTGACATTAAATCTTTTTTTAAAGCCATAAATTATTGTAATTTTGTTAAAATCTTAAAATATGGGAGATTTGATGAGGCTAAACAAGGAAATTAAAACTTTTGAAATGCAACTAGGGCGCTATTATCAACTATCTGGGTTTTACTTAAGTAGCAACCTTAGTTACTTAATAATATTATGTTTTATATTACTGTCTTCAAAATCAATTCTCAACAACTGTTTAAAATTTATTTTAGAGATTTCTTAAGTTTTCTTTTCCGCTTTCTTGTTTTTGACTGCCATATTTATATATTGTGCCAATATATATGTATATATTATTTGATATAAAATAAAATTAAATTTATAGTCCCCTGATTACCTCGCCTGCTCTCAAAACACTCTGTCAATTAAACTTTAATAAGATATTATAAATAGTCCTAACTTTTCGTCTTGTTCCGTTACAAAAATATATCGATGTTCCAGGTATTAATAAGCTTTGTACTCGAATATAAAAAGGACTATTTTTCAATGTTTTTCCATACATACATTGATTGATTGCGGTGGTGAAAGTGGCCAATGAGTTTTGAAGAACGCGGTAGTTTCTTGAACGCTTCATTTGAAATTTAGGTTATTTAGGTTCTGATGATGAATCGATGTCCACAATAATTTTACCATTTGGTAAGGCATCTTTTCGTGAATTTTTGTTATTGTTCATGCATTTGTTCTACTACCCATGTATGTAAATGTTGTCAATACGAAATGATTATAAAAATATTTTGAAAATCATAATAGAGTTCCATTAAACACCACATATTACAGAAAAACGTCAGATATACTTATACATTTTTTGAATTACGGCGACAAATTACAAGCACGTACAATTTTAAATCTGATATAAGCACTACGAATATTTTACACACAGCGATAGAGGCAGAAAGACAGTCAAAAGAAAACGAGAAAATGATCAAATGATGTTGAGAAGTGTGTGTAAGTATGCATGCGCACGCACATGTACGTACATACGTATGTACATATGGATGCACTTACAACCGACCGATAACAAGACAGGATGTACTAAAGATTAAACGGAAGTATTGATCGGTATCGATCACTTGTCCTGCGTTCAACAAAAACATATATCGATTGACCTATATGTGTATATAGAACGTGTAAGTTTGGTGATGTACGTGTTACTAAATGCATAGGAGGAGGAGCTTGACTTGCTTGGTACTCTACCTGTAGCAAACGGCCAGTGTTGCAAAACTAATGAAGACACATTTGACGATAACTGTTAAAATGATGACCATGGTTAATGTGCTGATCCTATTTTTGTCAGAGGTGCCTGCAAATGGTGGTTGCGTTTTATTTTCAATCAAAATATATAATTATATATGCGTCGTGTTTTGTATTGCGACTTTGAATATCAACATAACACAAGTGACAAAAAAGTATTAAGTCTCTTATCTTGAATTACTAAGTTTTGGCTTTTCAAATTAAGTAAAGTACTTAATTGTTTTGGGGATCTGAAAAGTTTAAGGAAATTTTACTTACACTCTTCATGCGCCTAAATTGCACACTCTGCAGTTGAATTTGTTTTTAAATACCAACTTCGGTTATTAAATAAAATGATTTTAAAATCAATGACATAATTTTCAATTAACGCTCAATGAAACGAACTATAACTTAAGGGAGATAACTTTGGTTTGCCGAGGCCCTTACTTTTGTTAATACACTACCCCAAGTCTCAAACGGCGTCAAACGGCAGGTACGGTTAAAAACAAATTATATATACAGATTGGCATTCTATATCCTTTCTTAATTAACCTTGAGCTGGCCAAATAACATAAAATAGAAATCAAACTTTTAAGAACATAAATCAGTAAAAATAGGAATAGAAATATTGAAACTCCAAATACGTTATAAATATAATTACTTTTTACATTTTAAAAACAATTAACTTTTGGGATTTAGAGTTATAGGGAAGTCCTTTTTTTAAGATGATAACAAACATTCAGTGTAAATAACAACACAGCAACACACAATTTCTTTGTACATCTCAAGTGTCGTTGATGCTAATTGGCGAGTATTGATATTGAAAGTTGCTACTATTAGGCAGAGTAGTAGGAATGATCAAGTTTCTATTCCTTTACGATTTAATTAGTACTTAGCGGCTAAGAGAGAAGTCAAGACAGTGGTCCCCAAGGTCCTACTTTTTTTCACAACTTTCTCTGAAGAGCGCAGAATAACCATGGCTAAATTTAGCGTTAAGTGGCTATTTCTTTAGTCATAGTTATTTGTATAATTTATATTTGTATTATGCAAAGCTTATTTAAAATGGGCCCTATATTTCTCACTCACAAATGCAATGATGACAGGTAAATGTAATGGTGCAGACCACTTGAGCAATATTCGAAAAACTTATATTCCATAAGAACCTGTGGTCTAGAACATACACAGTATCATAAAACAAAACAAAAATGTTTGATTTCAAAAGTTTATATATAAAATATATAACTGTTTTCAAGTTCTTATTCTTAATCACAACAGCGTTTAATAAATGCTTTAAGTATACCCGAATATAATCGAAGTTTATATGTATGTGGTAAAATCAATATTATTTAAGTCTTAATTTTCCGCAAACATAAAACAAGAAATTGACATGATTCTTATAGGATTTATGGAAGTATGATGAACCATTTTAACAGATGACCTTGTAAGTACTCTATTTCGTCTTGAGTAAAACAAGAAAGCGTAAGAAAAAGTTTTACCGGTTTTCCGAACGAATAAATATAATTTATGAAAATTATGAAGCATAAGTTCCGATATTTGAAATTAATCTTGGAAATGTATATATATATTCTGTTTACTCAATCATTTGTGGTGTTTAATCGCGATTAGAACGTTTATAATGTATAGTGTTCAACCATGAGACTTTCTGCCCAGACCCAGAGACTCGAATTATTGTTTTATTGACTACCATTGTCATACAAGCAAGCAAACCGAATGATTTGAGATCGAATCGCTACCGAATTAATCAATTGTGAGTGAGTAGTCAACGCCATTGAGCCGAGTCAGACTTATTTGGTAAGAGGTACGGTATCATATATATCGAGGTAAGTGGCTTTCGCTTTCAATTTAACTTCTGTCTCCGAGCCGACACAATCGAACTTCGACGGTATTAAAATTTCATTCTCTCTTACCATATGGGGTCTCTTTCTTCTCCATTTTGATTGTGTTCTCCGGTGTGGGCAGTGCTTCCGTTGGCAGTGCTGTGGTGAGCAGGACAACCGAGCTGCAGTCCGTGCCGCCCCATCCCATGTCGCAGAAGCAGCGGTTGGTGTTGGTGCAGACCTGCAAGAGGAATATGCAAATGTGTCGTCGTGGCCATGTGAGATATTGTGCGTATGCGTTGTAGGTGCATTAAATGTATAAATGTAAATGTTCATGGCACATGGCACATGGCGAGTGGCACATTCCATTTCGCCGAGTTGAGTTGAGTTGAACTTACGCCGTGTTCTGAGCACTCTTGACCCTGTTTATTTGCGGGGCACTTGGTCTGATCCACGTGGGGAAAGAGACTGACACACGTTTGGTTCAGACAAATTAAGTTGTCGCCGCACGGCGTTCCGTCCTTGACGAGGCCGTGCTCTGGGTAGCTGTTTGAGCCCACCTGCCCGCTGGTCGCCCTGCGAATACTCAAGCGTTTGTAATACCTCCTTTTTAGTGCAGCTCCTGCCCCATACGCACTTGCATTCAAATTCCTGGCCCTTGATCGATATTATTGTCCGTGAATACAGCTGATCGATGCCATCGTTCACGGGCTGTCGCTCCCCCTCCTTGCACTGCAGCGTGCCGCACTGCACATTCCTGGTAGGTATACAAGTTAATATATATTTTTACCCCCAAACTAATGCTAGTACTTACTCAGGCTCGCACTTGATATAATGCTCATTGGCATCCCGTCCACAGTGGCCGTTGATGGAGCCCTTCGAGTTGAACTGTTCGTAGCACTGCTTGTCCGCGGCTGATCCGCCGTAGCCCCATATGGCCTCACATTGTAAGCTCAGCGTGGGACAGTAACCCTGAAAGCAATATCCTGCAAGTGGAGTAAACATTTAGTCAAGGGTCTTGATTATCTTGATGTATATACTAACCGGATATGCCAGTCTTGCTAAGACCACAGGGGGAGCCGTTCTTCTTGAACACGTCAGAGGGACACTGGCCCACTTCGCCATCGCAATACTCCGGAAGGTCGCACTCATTGTGCGAGTCACGGCAAATGTAATCCTTGGGCCGGAGCTTTGGTAGTGTATATATAGGTTGAAGTATCATTATCGGGGACGGATACTGATAAATAACTTACCCGACACTGTTCACAGCACGCCCCGGTGGCACACTGAGCCTCCGATTTGAGCTTGCAGGTGATGCCGTCGCAGCATGGGTCCAGGGCACACTCCTCGAAGGTTCCACAGTCGCACTCCTCGTCCTCCTCCACCACCTTGTTGCCGCAATTACGACGCAGCTCGATCTAAAGGGTTATATTAACATATTTCGGCTTAAAACAAACAACACTTCGTTTTTTTAAAGGTTAAAAAAGTTCGCGGGAAACTTAGAAAGCGGAAATGAGTCATCTGATCAATCTGACGTTAATGACAGCTTGTCAAGGTAAAGTCGATGACCATCAGCTGATCAATGGTTGGCTCTGGTCATACTATCATATGCTCACCTCATTGGGCTTATTCAGCAAACACAAACCGTGTCCAGTGCGCAAGGCATCTATATAATCCTTTTTACTGCACTCCGAAAACTTGTACGGCTGCACATTCTCCTGGCCCACAATTGATTGCGCCATGATGCAGCCATGCCAGTCCCTGCAAAAGCATTCTTCTCCTAAAAAAACAAGGATCCGGGTCAGTGGTTAATGTACGTGCACATATCTCTGTCTACCATCTACTTACGTCCGTCGTCGTGTCCCATGCCGATGTTATGACCAATCATGTGAGCCATTGTGCCCGCCAAGAGATGTGGCTCATACACATTGACGTCCACGCTGATACCGACAGCGCGTGGCGTGCAGACGGTCTCTGGAACGGCCATGCCAGCTTCGCCGCCCGCAAAGGTTTCGCCCCTTCGAATGGATGATAGGAAAGATATAGGTAAGTCCAGATTAGTCTCAAACATATTAATAATACTCACGTTAGCAGCTGTGTTGTGTCTCGTTCGATTTGGAACAGGTTCCTCGAGGTGTAGTCGTTAAAGTTTGAGATTGCCTTGCTTATGTCCTTGCTGCCATCAATAACTGCCTGATTTTTCCCCCATGTCTCTATATACACAACCGAAACACGCGTATTGAGTGTGCGAAAGTACTGCAACAGAGAAGTTATCCAATAAGGAAATCTAAAATGCCATAAACGAAGTTCTAGTACTAACCAGATCGGCTATATTGGCCACCTGTATGGCATCGTGGATCACCTCCGCTCGTGTGCTGCCATTACGCTTATCGAACATTGCCTTGTCTACGATAATGGCCGTCTCAATATACTTTGTGGCCTCTCTCACGTCCCGTTTGCTGCGCCCCGCGCCGCCCTGGAGGATCTCCTCAATGACACCCGCCACGCCCGCCGAAAGGTGCTTAGTGCGACGCGAGAGTCGCCAGGAGTCCAGGTTGCCGGAATTGGCGCATCCCTTGTTGGCCTTCGTTCGCGCCTCGAAAATGACATGGGGGTGTTTCTGTCGGAGCATCGTAAAAAATTTTTTAAAAATTTACTTCGGACATAAAAGATATACTTACTGAGAGATCGCCGCCATAGAAAGGATGTATAACAAAGGTTTCATTTCCTATGTGTATGACGCCACTGACACCGTTACAGGTGTGAAAGGCGGCGCTGGCGCCCGGATAATCCTTCACTGTCCCATGATAATAACAGTGCTCGATATCCTGAAAGGTATATGTAGATATAGATTCCTATAAAACGTCTAGAAAAATGTAGCCTACATGTCGGTTTCCGTCCACCAGGTATCCGCCCACATGATAGTGTTTCTGCTGTATATTCGGGGAGAGAAGTTGGCTAAGGAAAAGGATTAAAATATGTAGAAAATATTTAATATATATAATATATTAATAGGATTGTGTTAAAATTGATAAACTTACGAATTGAGCTCCAAATCCAAGCGAAATTTATGGTTAAAAGCCTTGATTAGCAGTGATGTGCGATGAAAGTGTTTCTGTAAATGAGCAATATATGCAAAGTTGACTTTTTCGTTATTATTTTCCTACACTAAAAATAATATTTCTAAAGCAAAAATCTTTTCAAATTTGTACTATATTAAGTATAGCTAACGTACCTTTGTTCTTCCTCTGTTAAAACCACTGTCATCGTGTGGCCGCGGTCTTTGGCCAGGCTGCAAGAAAACAATTAGGTAAGTACAAGTAATTGGGTTAATTATATATTTTCAAAAATTCTTTGTTTTTTCCAGAAAAGGCTTCTTACCTTTGGCACACTAACTTCACGCGTGGATATGCCCATCTTCTCGTGATGGCGCAACTGTACTGGATATATAATTTGGTAATAATGGCCACCAATTCGACGGACCAGCTCTTGATTTTGCCTGTATTCCTTAAGTAAGCGTTCCACTTCTCCTGGAAAATACATCAATAAAAATGTAAGTAAATATTTCTAGCTAAAAATTAACCTAGATTTGGATCTCTAAGAAAAGAGAAGACGATATTCAGCAGAGTAAAGTATAGAAATTCATTCATATTCACATAGTGCCATAAATGTATACTTGAAAATCCATGTTTCATGAAGAGATACTTACCAACGGGACTTTCTTCATTCCAAAAAGAATCATCTAGTGTGTAATCTGCTTCTGCAAGGCAAAATAATTTGTTTATTAGAAAGTTCTTTCTCTATAGCATAGCTGCAACAGAATAATATATAAGAACTCAATTTTCTAAGATATTTGTATATACATTTTAAACTTTTCTTAGCTTATGGACGCATAGGGTTTCAGAATCCAAACGCTTTGCCGAATTTCGAATTCCACGGTAAAGCGTAGGAATTCTAAAGCCCCACATCGCCCCAGACTTGCCAAATTCATGGAAATATATAGGAAGCTATTGTTTATATCACAAGTATTCAAATTTAACACAAAACATAACTGAACATATTTATATGTATGTATATATAGATAGCAGTGATACCAGTGATGTTGATTTTGAAACTGATACTGATAGGTCAATTGAGTCGCTTCTATTTATCGGTTGATTATTGTTTTAAGATCAATATTTTTTTATAGTTCACTTACCACCTGCAGATATGGCTAAATCACACAGCTGAGCAATGGTAAGGACTAAAAATGCGATGTGTATCCACATGATGGCGGCGGTTGCGATATTCTCTGTTGCTTTCGAGCGAAGACGTCGAATTCAGCGCCACTGCTAAGTCTTGGTATTCTCTCCTCGTTTGATTCTTCTTTCTCCAAATACGCCTTGCCAGTCTTACTCGGTCAGTTAATACGAAAACTGCCCTCATATGGTTATAAGGCTAATCGACATGGTTGCTGCACCCCAAAAGCGATGTGGAAGTGGCGGAAGTAAGCGCTTTTATTAGTTTCCTCCGCTCCAGTAGTAGTAGTAACTGCGATTGCTGAAATTGGCCATTGGGAAGTTGATCCGCATCCGCATCCGTATACGCACAGCTTTAGCCCGATTTTCCTGTATGTGTTGCTGTGTTTTGTTGTGTGTCAGTGGCAGTGGCTAGTGGTTGTGACTGGCTCTGGCTGTGACTGTGACTGTGGCGATAAAAGCATTTGTGACTGTTAGTGCACTTGAGGCTGCTGGGCTATATATCGGCTATCAAAGGCGTGCAAATCCAGCGCTGAATCTGCATTCATTGAATGACATAGTGATTTACGTTCTTCGGCTCTCGTTGCCACTGCTTCACTCATGGGTTTCACACAAAACCAGGCGAAATATTAAAAAAATTAGGTCTAGACTTCATCAGGTGACCGTTGTGCTGCAAATGAAAGATAAATTATAAACGTATCAGAGTTTGGAACATAAATAGGAGAAAAATAGAGCACACTTTGAAGGGCGTGTCTCCTTAGCTAGTTTTATGCAAGGTTTTACTTCTCTCAGAATCCCTTTTAAAATTTATTTACAGTTTGCCATTAATTATTGCACTTACTACTTATCGAAGCTACTTATAAAGTTTACAACCCATGCACCGATTTGTATTGGAAAGCCTTGCAGTAAACCTGCTTCGAGTGGTCGCTGACGCACATTACCGATGAAAAGACAGGTTGGTACTAAGGTGGAGGCTGTGGACATGGACGCAGACCCACCAGCAAAGAGCACCGCCGAGGCCAGAGCATCGACAATTTAAATTTGCGCTAATTAGGCAAGGACAGACCTTTGGCGACCGCAGCGAAATTGCAGCCAGAAGATCCAATTAGCAGAAAAAAAAACGATTAAAAAATTAATATTAATTTGTTGGGGAGCGAATGAACTGCCGGATGACACAGCGCAGCGCTGAGTGCATCTACTGCGGGTATTTAGGAAATACCTACACGCCAGCTATGCCAGCGAGACACGGCACAATGGGAGCCAAAGTCAGGGCTGCAAAATGTGATTATAGTTTCTAATAGAGAGTCAAAGTGCTCTTTAAATACAATTATTTTGTGATGAAGTTCGACTACCTGGCTAAATTACATTTTTTGTTGAGTCAATTTTAACTCGGAAAGTATAAACTGAAAGCTGCTGTTTTGCTCAGCTTTTTAGTTAAATGAAACCAAGATTTTAGTTCATATTTCATATATTGTTTCAAGCTCAAGTCCTGAGTTAACGAAACTTTTATCTGATATTTATAAATATATCTGAGAATCCTTTTCCTGCTGTCTCTTTATATATTCTTGAGTTCAGTTCAGCGTCTGAGTAGTGCAAGGTTAGGATGCGATAAGGATTGGCTGGACTAGGACCAGACCCAAGACAGCAGATGCCAGACAGTATTTACTAGTAAATATAAAAAGGGGATGAAAATGATGAATGCGAGAGACGGCTGGCTCTCTCGTGACTGCGCAGCCTCCAAACTGTAAGGCAAAACCAAACCGCCAAACTTTGCATAATTTTATTTATCATATTTGTTCCATGGCTTAAGCCCTTAAATTTCATCAAAAGACCCAAAAGTTTGAATTCTTTACAGCAAAAAAAGACCAATCCCAAACGGGATTAAATTTCTATCGATAATCGAAATTTTAGGTCGATTGATAAAAATCAATCCCTCAATATCCAAAAATGTGTTTTTTTTTTAGTTTATATTATGCAATAATCAAACGAAATAATCACAAATATGTTCAAGTTAGAATCTAGTTTGACTAGATTAATTTATAAACAAATTAATTATTAAGCCTATTTTGTTTGCTGACCTGAATCAAAATTGGGGTAATGTGATCAATGACCTTTATGATCATTAAACAATGTACAGACTACATATGTAAATTTTCTGGGATTCTCATTTCTATCCACCTCAAGGCAAGATATACTATTTTTTTAATCATTCGCTTGTTGGCCATCAGATAAACCAATCAGATTTAATATATGCTTATTCCTGAAAACAATATTTATCCATATAATTTTGTGGATAAATCAGAGTTTAAAAACATCATACCTAAGCCAAAAAAGCATTGATTTCTATCTGGAAAGCATTTTTAGTTTTTGTTAGCGCAACAAATCTGCATACTGCATATAAAATATCAACAAATTTCGAAAATGTATTATTATTATAATTAAAAAAATATATATATAAAACATTTTGAATAATTATTGATTTACCGGACATAGCTAGATCGACTTAACTTTTGATGCTGGTCAACAATATATATGATTTAAAGGGTCGGAAATAAATCCTTCAATAAGTTTTAAGCTTCTGACTGAAATTATACTACCCTGTAAGTTTAGTTTGCTTATAATCGGACGGCCATGGCCAGATCGACTTGGCTGTTAATGGCGATTAAAAATATATATACAAAACTATAATAAGTACAAGAAAATTTGACTTTAAATTAGAAATGCGTTAAATTCTCTGCCTAAATGATCTACAAATTATACTCGGTTTGATTAATTTGATTTAAATTTTTTCATTAAATCGATATTTTATGTGCTAATATTTTGAAAATTAATTTTTTACTGGATATATCTAGATCGAGTCAGCTTTTGATGCTGTTAAAGAATATATGTGACTTTTGGGGTCGAAAATGATTTTTTCGCTATGTTTCAAGCTTATGACTAAAATTGTAGTACCTTAAAAGAGTATAATAATTCAAAATTTATAACAAGACAACCCGAATTTGTAAATTGTTCTTATACGATTCCCATAATAATATATACATATATATAATAATATGTTGTACTTTTGAACGCAGTAAAAACTCTTCAATTTGAATTAGGTTGCCAACAGGATATTGAAACATTGCCATTACTTGGTCCATTCCAATTTTTTTTTGCAATTGCAACAACAACTTTTTTTGACATTTTTTAATCTGCCAGCTTTGGGCGTGGCTCTCCGATTATGGCCTGCCAAACCATCGGCAGTGAAAAGACGTGAATGCATCCTCGGGACAATTACATAGCCATACTATACTACTATACAAAAAAAAACTTCGTATAATATTCACATAATAAGGCTCTCTTAAAAATGTGTAGTTTCCTGACAACCTTATGATCGTTCACCATCAAGTTCCAGTGAATAACAGTGAGGAATATACATACATATGTGAAGACTAAAGATTACTTTATATGGTGATTAGTCAGTTACAAAAAAGTATGAAAACTAGGATTGAGAGTGCTCGACTTTGAGATACCTGGTACCTAAAGCATTGAGCGTCTACTTCTTCCAGCTTTAGTACACTACTATAAAGTCTCCTAAACTTCAGACCTATAATAAAATACACAGAGAGTTGAATCTGCAAGAACACTGCAAATTCTTATTTTGTTAAATGTAGGACGCTGCTAACTCATTAATTAATTATTACGTTTCTGATATGGATTTTAAGATACATAAGCGTTGAGGTAGAAGTTTATTAAATTTAATGTTTACATTCATTTTGATTCATCCTGCGCCAGTTTTAAATAAGAAATTTATAATATTTAAAGTACTCATCACTCAACTTTGGAAAGATACACTATTTTAATTAATGAATTATAATTTACTTAAAGCCGGCTTACGATTTATAGTACTATTAAAGTATAAATAAATCCAATGAACCCGCCGCAAACCCTATATATATTTTGATTAGACTTGAGGTGTTAAATCCCGGATCGAAGTAGCTATAAAGCCTTAAGACACCAGAATTGACACACATACCTCCTGTCCCAATAACAAGTGTGTCTCACATTTAAAGCCACGCCCCCTCTCGTCCCCTTAAATTGGAAGACGCACTGGAAAACAAACTGACAAAACAAATGGGGAGACATCCCTGAAGGAAGCAATTTGCAGAAAAGTAGACATTTCAGAAGCTTCTCTATAGTTTTTTTATGCTCCTGGGGAATCCCCAGTGTGTGCAGGGAACTCATTTCATCAACTGTTTTTGGTTGGATTGCCCTTGTAGGGGCCTCCTCCTACATAGTATGATGTGATATTTCTTGCCGTGTAGAGTTTTAGGGGTAGGTGGGTCAATAAAACGCATGCCCATCCCCAGAACACTTGTGGAAAAGTGGTAAGTCGATCAGCCTTGGCCCCGCAAGGACGTGTATATTTATCGAGATAATCAGAGCTCAATCTCCGCTGCGGCTTAGTAATTTTGCTTGCCCGAAAGGAGTAATTGTTGAGACGAAAGACACTGGGTGTAATTCTTGCTCAATATGCATCGAAATTCCGAGTGTGTAGTACGTGAGCATTTCTGTATCGCTATTGTTCCGTGGCCATGCGCAGTCAGTCGCGCCTCATTCCCATCCACGAGATGAGGAGGACGAGGATGAGGGCGAGGATGGAGATGGGATGGGGATGGGTATGAGGCTGGGAATACGATGGGAGTCTTTGCATTAATATTATATTTGTTGGCATGTGTTTTGGCCAAGGGATACATTTTACATGGTATACAATAAGAAAATTGGTAAATCATTTTCCTTTTCCACACCCTCCTCCCCACGCGAGACTCCTCTGCCGCCCCTGTGCATATGTATACACTTGTCACTCCCGTCTGAGTTGGACATTCCTCTACATTCCTAGATATACAATACATAACCGTCGGTATGCCTCAGTATACGACTATGTATGTTTGTCCCACAAAACTCACCTTAACAAATCCACGGATTTTGGACAAATCCATCGAATATAGGTATTGCGAGCAGCTATATATATATTTATGCTGTTCGTCCTCCTTCCTCAGAGCTTCGTGTTTTCCTTTTTAAATTTAATTGTAATGCCTTGAACTGCTTTATGAACACACTCAGTATTTTTCATTGGTTGGGGTTTTTTTGCAAACAGAAAAAAAAACGTAAACGATGTAAAAAAATTCAAAAAACGATTTCTCGGATTGGTTTCCTTTTATATATATACACACATATATATAATTTTTGTAATTTGTGTGTGCTTCTCCTCTTTATTGTCTATTCATATTTTCATCTATATCCGCGCTGGAGTAATTAATTGTTAGGTTTGGTTTCACATATTGGCTGGCCTCCTGCTACCACCACTCATCGATTGTCTTTTAAAGTTCGCGGCGTGTGGATATTTGCAGGAAAAAAAGTAAAGATATAAACCGTCATCTGCCTTGAGTTGTTTTACGTTTTTTTTTTCAGCCGCCGAGTCAGAGATTTCAGGCTCTCGTCGTCCCTGAATCCGAATGCGAATATTAATTGCCTTGCGGCCCCGAGAATGCGGCTATTCTTGATTTTTGGACTGCCTCTGCTGGTGCTTCTCTATTCTGTTTTTTTTTACACTACACCCCTATGGCTTTTTCCAGGCTGCCTGCCGCTTTCCGCTATTGCAAGCAACGTTCTAAAACTCTCGCACACGTCTGCAGGAATTTGGCCAGTGGTACGACGACGCCGATGTCCGGGCCCGAAACACGACCGACCGATGGAGCCAGACCCTGCTCACGCAGCCGCACAATGAGCATGCATCTGGGAGCTGAGAGCTGAAAGCTGGGAACTGCCAACTGGTAAGTCCGGGCATCTCATCATCTCAGCATCACTCGCGCTCTGACTCTCTCTTGCTCTCATGTTGGTCTTGGACGCAGTGGCGCAATATGTCCCAGGTACACCTGTTTTTGGAGAGCAAACAGGATTGGATTTTTAAATAATCGTAATGGTTTTTATCATTATCAATCTTAGTTTTTAGACATAATACAAAAAGATCAAAGTTGATTATGGTTGAGATTAATAGAGGCCAATAGACTAATTAGAGGCTAATTATGTTCAAAAGTATCATCAATCTGTGCTAATTTTTATATCGGTTTCGGGTAGAAATAGTTCTTTTTGTAATTTTTAATCTCACTGTTAAAGTCCGGGTTTGCCATCTGTCCGAAAAAAATAAATAACTGCACTGCCTCCAACAGGAGCTTAAGTTTATCAGTTTAGAAAATCATTATGTAAATAAATAAGATAATACTTCTACTTATTTTATTTTATGTCAATGAGTCCATGGAAAGATCTTGAAGTTAAGGTTCTATTGCCTTTTATTAATAATAATACAATTTTTTTCTTAGAGTACAACACCAGTGCGTATACGTAATATTTTTGACTGATATAAAATAAGATTTGAATAATCGTTACAATGGCCTCTTCCCGGAAGCCATCTAGCGGCCGATAACTAAACTGCACTATAAACTGTGTTTCCGGTCTAAATTCAGTGTAAAAGTATTGGCGTTTCCGCCTCTTGCAAATTAATTCAGCCCAAAAGATGCACCATTGCACCATTTGGCCATCAATGGCGCATTACTTTTAATTGCATAGTTTCGGGGTGCAGGCAGTGTGCCTGCAAAGTTTTACCCTCAAAATGCCAGTATGCCGAAAACTCTTAATCTACCGTAATAAAAGCTGGTCACACTTGAATTTATCGTGATCTGAAAAATTATCGATAGATAGAGGCTTATCGATACATTTTTACGATCGTGATAAATTCGAGTGTGACCAACTTCTTTTACGGTATATACTGAATATTCAGCATTTAGAACGTAAAACTTTGCAGGCACACTGCTGCTAATTAAGTAAAAATCATTTCGCAAAAATGTTTTCTTAAATCGCTGCTGTTTTTGTTTTTTTTTGGCCCAGCATTTACATATCTAACATGCTCAACCTGGAGGACTACATGGAGATGATCGAGCACTTGTCCCAAGAGCTGCCCGAGCTCAATCTTGCAGTGCGAGGTGAGTCCCCCAAACATCAGGTTGCAGCGTCTCATCCCTCATCCACAGACAGCACTGGACATGAAGGCGCACCTCTTCTTCCAGTAGTGCAAGCGAGTCGAGCTGCAGTTCGAGGCCATGGACACGGAGTTCCACAGCCTGGGCGGTGAGTACTTCAAGGTGATGGCCAGTGAACTCTTCAAGTTCAAGTACGAACTGGAGGCAGACAACACCGGCATCACCAAGATCCTCGAGCCAGTCTGAAGGCCATCTATGAAGCCATCGATGGACTGGCTGGTACCACGGCCGAATTCTGCTTCCGCCTGCAACCAGAGTAGTCTTTAGCAGCCACTAGCGGTGCAGCCGGAGCCACAAGCAGCTCGCACCACTCTCACCAATCCCAGACGCACCACACCAACCACGGCTCGCTCTCCATGACGGCGGCAGGAACCGTTGGTTTGACGCGCAACCCCGCCCACGTGGCTGGAAGCGTACAGTAGCCAGCCACTCGATAGTGGCCACCAAACAGATGCAGCATGGACGCAGGACGACCATTCTGAAGGCCATCTATGAAGCCATCCATGGATCGGCTAGTCCCATGACCAAATTCTGCTTCCGCCTGCAACCAGAGTAGTCTTTAGCAGCCACTAGCGGTGCAGCCGGAGCCACAAGCAGCTCGCACCACTCTCACCAATCCCAGACGCACCACACCAGCCACGGCTCGCTCTCCATGACGGCGGCAGGAACCGTTGGTTTGACGCGCAACCCCGCCCACGTGGCTGGAGGCGTACAGCAGCCAGCCACTCGATAGTGGCCACCAAACAGATGCAGCATGGACGCAGGACGACCATTCTGAAGGCCATCTATGAAGCCATCCATGGACCGGCTAGTCCCATGACCAAATTCTGCTTCCGCCTGGAACCAGAGTAGTCTTTAGCAGCCACTAGCGGTGCAGCCGGAGCCACAAGCAGCTCGCACCACTCTCACCAATCCCAGACGCACCACACCAGCCACGGCTCGCTCTCCATGACGGCGGCAGGAACCGTTGGTTTGACGCGCAACCCCGCCCACGTGGCTGGAGGCGTACAGCAGCCAGCCAATCGATAGTGGCTACCAAACAGATGCAGCATGGACGCCGGACGACTATTCTGAAGGCCATCTATGAAGCTATCCATGAATCGGCTGGTACCACGTCCGAATTCGGGTACCTCTCCATGACGGTAGCAGGAGCCGTTGGTTTCGCGGGCTACAATTCCCAATCCCCAGAACGGGCAACGTGTATTTGCCAGGCAATAAGTGAATTAAACGATAAAGTCGAACAATTAAATATTAGCATGGGGTTTATCATATATTAACTTAAATTGATCGCTATTGCATTTAAAACTTTAATTTAAGTGGAACATTTAATTTAAATTTTTTTTAAATTACAGCAGTGCTGGAAAACGCAAAAACTTGAACCATCGATAACTTTATAGTTCGTGAGCTGGTTAAGTGTGACCAGTTTATGTAAATGTGAAAATGCCTTAAAGCTTCAACAGTCTGGCAGCTGTAAACTATCGATAATTTTTCAGATCGTGATAAAATCAAGTGTGACCAACTTCTATTACGGTATATACCGAATATTCGGCATTTTGAAGGTAAAACTTTGCAGGCACACTGCTGCTAATTTAGTGAAAGTCATTTCGCAAGAATGTTTTTTAAATCGCCGTTGTTTTTATTTTTTTGACCCAGGATTTTCATATCTAACATGCTCAACCTGGAGGACTACATGGAGATGATCGAGCACTTGTCCCAAGAGCTGCTCGAGCTCAATCTTGCAGTACGTGGTGAGTCCCGCCAAACAAAATCAGGTTGCAGCGTCTAATACCTCATCCACTATCCACGGACAGCACTGGACAAAAAGGCGCACCTCTTCTTCTAGTAGTGTAAGCGAGTTGAGCTGCAGCACGAGACCATGGACACTGAATTCCCCAGCCTGGACGGTGAGTACTTCAAGGTGGTTGAGTACGCCGACGAGAAAGTGGCCATCGCGACGCAAATCCATGAGCTGGTCGAGCGCTGTTTGCGGCGCCTGACAGTGAGCTATTCAAGTTTAACTGCGAACTGGCCACCACTTCCCTGACAGAAGCTGCCGATTCGGTGGTGAGCCAGCCCACAGACAATCACAGAAACAGGGACAATCTGTGCTGAACACGCCGCCGCCAGCGGCAATGCCACGGTCACCTACAACCTGCAGCAGCTTAGTGGAGGAGCCTCCGATTTCAATCCCACGAAAGACCAGTCTGAAGGCCAGCTGTGAAGCGGCTGGTACCACGGCCGATTTCTGGTTCCGCCTGCAACCAGAGTAGTCTACAGCAGTCACCAGCTGTGCAGCCGGAGTCACAAGCAGCTCGCATCACTCTCACCAATCCCAAACGCACCACACCAGCCACGGCTGGTGACATAGCTACGGCCACGAGCATGGACACCACGACAGCAGCCACAGCGGGCACAGCAGTCACCACCAGGAGAATCAGAAGAAGCTTAACACGGCCCTTCCGCTGCCCACGTCTCTGGCTGTAGGTGGGCACCTTCACGTTCGGCGGCAACTTCATTGTCTCGTCAACCTTATCCATGAGTGTGAATTCGGTGAACATGCTCTTTACGGCGACGGCTGCGGCTGCGGCCTCGACGAATCTCTCGGCCGGTAGCCTGACCCACGGCTCGCTCTCTATGACGTCGGCAGGAACCGTTGGTTTGACGCGCAAGCCCGCCAACGTGGCTGGAGGCGTACAGCAGCCAGCCAATCGATAGTGGCCACCAAACAGATGCGGCATGAATGCAGGACGACCAGTTTGAAGGTCAGCTATGAAGCTATCCATGAATCGGCTGGTACCACGGCCGAATTCTGGTACCTCTCCATGACGGTAGCAGGAGCCGTTGGTTTCGTGGGCTACAATTCCCAATCCCCAGAACGGGCAACGTGTATTTGCCAGGCAATAAGTGAATTAAACGATAAAGTCGAACAATTAAATATTAGCATGGGGTTTATCATATATTAACTTAAATTGATCGCTATTGCATTTAAAACTTTAATTTAAGTGGAACATTTAATTTAATTTTTTTTTTAATTACAGCAGTGCTAGAAAACGCAAAAACTTGAACAATCGATAACTTTATAGTTCGTGAGCTGGTTAAGTGTGACCAGTTTATGTAAATGTGAAAAGCCTTAAAGCTTCAACAGTTTGGCAGCTGTAAACTATCGATAATTTTTCAGGTCGTGATAAAATCAAGTGTAACCAACTTCTATTACGGTATATACCGAATATTCGGCATTTTGAAGGTAAAACTTTGCAGGCACACTGCTGCTAATTTAGTGAAAGTCATTTCGCAAGAATGTTTTTTAAATCGCCGCTGTTTTTATTTTTTTGACCCAGCATTTTCACATCTAACATGCTCAACCTGGCGGACTACATGGAGATGATCGAGCACTTGTTCCAAGAGCTGCCCGAGCTCAATCTTGCAGTACGTGGTGAGTACCGCCAAACAAAATCAGGTTGCAGCGTCTAATACCTCATCCACTTTATTCACTGACAACACTGGACAAGAAGGTGCACGTCTTCTTTTAGTAGTGCATGCGAGTCGAGCTGCAGCACGAGGCCATGGACACGGAGTTCCACAGCCTGGGCGTTGAGTACTTTAAGGTGATGGAGGACGCCACCTTCTCGTGGCCGTCGCGACGCAAATCCATGAGCTGGTCGAGCGCTGTTTGCGGCGCCTGACAGTGAGCTATTCAAGTTCAACTGCGAACTGGCCACCATTTCCCTGACAGGAGCTGCCGATTCGGTGGTGAGCCAGACCACAGACAATCACAGAAACAGGGACAATCTGTGCTGGACACGCCGCCGCCAGCGGCAATGTTACGGTCACCTACAACCTGCAGCAGCTTGGTGGAGGAGCCTCCGCTTTCAGTCCCAAGAACGACCAGTTTGAAGGCCAGCTATGAAGCGGCTGGTACCACGACCGAATTCTGCTTTCGCCTGCAACCAAAGTAGTCTAAAGCAGCCACTAGATGTGCAGCCGGAGCCACAAGCAGCTCGCACCACTCTCACCAATCCCAAGCGCACCACACCAGCCACGGCTCACTCCATGACGGCGGCAGAAACCGTTGGTTTGACGCGCAACCCCGCCAAAGTGGCTGGAGGCGTACAGCAGCCCGCCAATCGATAGTGGCCACCAAACAGATGCAGCATGGACGCAGGACGTCCAGTCTGAAGGCCATTTATGAAGCCATCCATGGACCGGCTAGTCCCATGACCGAATTCTGCTTCCGCCTGCAACCAGAGCGGTCTACAGCAGCCACCAGCGGTGCAGCCGGAGCCACAAGCAGCTCGCACCACTCTCACCAACGTGACTGGAGGCGTACAGCAGCCAGCCAAGCGATAATGGCCACCAAACAGATGCAGCATGGACGCAGGACGATCATTCTGAAGGCCATCTATGAAGCCATCCATGGACCGGCTGGTACCACGACCGAATTCTGCTTCCGCCTGCAACCAGAGTAGTCTTTAGCAGCCACTAGCGGTGCAGCCGGAGCCACAAGCAGCTCGCACCACTCTCATCAACGTGACTGGAGGCGTACAGCAGCCAGCCAAGCGATAATGGCCACCATACAGATGCAGCATGGACGCAGGACAACCAGTCCGAAGGCCATCTATGAAGCCATCCATGGACCGGCTGGTACCACGGCCGAATTCTGCTTCCGCCTGCAACCAGAGCAGTCTACAGCAGCCACCGGCGGTGCAGCCAGAGCCACAAGCAGCTCGCACCACTCTCACCAACGTGCCTGGAGGCGTACAGCAGCCAGCCAAGCGATAATGGCCACCATACTGATGCAGCATGGACGCAGGACGACCAGTCTGAAGGGCATCTATGAAGCCATCCATGGACCGACTGGTACCACGGCCGAATTCTGCTTCCGCCTGCAACCAGAGCAGTCTACAGCAGCCACCAGCGGTGCAGTCGGAGCCACAAGCAGCCAGCCAATCGATAGTGGCCACCAAACAGATGCAGCATGGACGCAGGACGTCCAGTCTGAAGGCCATTTATGAAGCCATCCATGGACCGGCTAGTCCCATGACCGAATTCTGCTTCCGCCTGCAACCAGAGCGGTCTACAGCAGCCACCAGCGGTGCAGCCGGAGCCACAAGCAGCTCGCACCACTCTCACCAACGTGACTGGAGGCGTACAGCAGCCAGCCAAGCGATAATGGCCACCAAACAGATGCAGCATGGACGCAGGACGATCATTCTGAAGGCCATCTATCAAGCCATCCATGGACCGGCTGGTACCACGACCGAATTCTGCTTCCGCCTGCAACCAGAGCAGTCTACAGCAGCCACCAGCGGTGCAGTCGGAGCCACAAGCAGCCAGCCAAGCGATAATGGCCACCAAACAGATGTAGCGTGGACGCAGGACGTCCAGCCTGAAGGGCATCTATGAAGCCATCCATCGACCGACTGGTACCACGGCCAAATTCTGCTTCCGCCTGCAACCAGAGCAGTATACAGCAGCCACCAGCGGTGCAGCCGGAGCCACAAGCAGCTCGCACCACTCTCACCAACGGGGCTGGAGGCGTACAGCAGCCAGCTAAGCGATAATGGCCACCTTACAGATGCAGCATGGACGCAGGACGACCAGTCTGAAGGCCATCTATGAAGCCATCCAGGGACCGGCTGGTCCCACGGCCGAATTCTGCTTCCGCCTGCAACCAGAGCAGTCAACAGCAGCCACCAGCGCTGCAGCCGGAGCCACAAGCAGCTCGCACCACTCTCACCAACGTGGCTGGAGGCGTACAGCAGCCAGCCAAGCGATAATGGCCACCATACAGATGCAGCATGGACGCAGGACGACCAGTCTGAAGGCCATCTATGAAGCCATCCATGGACCGACTGGTACCACGACCGAATTCTGCTTCCGCCTGCAACCAGAGCAGTCTACAGCAGCCACCAGCGGTGCAGCCGGAGCCACAAGCAGCTCGCACCACTCAGCGATAATGGCCACCAAACAGATGCAGCATGGACGCAGAACGACCAGTCTGAAGGGCATCTACGAAGCCATCCATGGACCGGCTGGTACCACGGCCGAATTCTGCTTCCGCCTGCAACCAGAGCAGTCTACAGCAGCCACCAGCGATGCAGCCGGAGCCACAAGCAGCACGCACCACTTAGCGATAATGGCCACCAAACAGATGCAGCAGGGACGCAGGATGACCAGTCTGAAGGCCATCTATGAAGCCATCCATGGACCGGCTGGTACCACGGCCGAATTCTGCTCCCGCCTGCAACCAGAGCAGTCTTCAGCAGCCACCAGCGGTGCAGTCGGAGCCACAAGCAGCCAGCCAAGCAAAAATGGTCACCATACAGATGCAGCATGGACGCAGGACGACCAGTCTGAAGGGCATCTATGAAGCCATCCATGAGCCGGCTGGTACCACGGCCGAATTCTGCTCCCGCCTGCAACCAGAGCAGTCTTCAGCAGCCACCAGCGGTGCAGCCGGAACCACAAGCAGCACGCACCACTCAGCGATAATGGCCACCAAACAGATGCAGCAGGGACGCAGGACGACCAGTCTGAAGGCCACTTATGAAGCCATCCATGGACCGGCTGGTACCACGGCCGAATTCTGCTCCCGCCTGCAACCACAGCAGTCTTCAGCAGCCACCAGCGGTGCAGCCGGAGCCACAAGCAGCTCGCACCACTCTCACTAACGTGGCTGGAGGCGTACAGCAGCCAGCCAAGCGATAATGGCCACCATAGAGATGCAGCATGGACGCAGAACGACCAGTCTGAAGGGCATCTATGAAGCCATCCATGGACCGGCTGGTACCACGGCCGAATTCTGCTCCCGCCTGCAACCAGAGCAGTCTTCAGCAGCCACCAGCGGTGCAGCCGGAACCACAAGCAGCCAGCCAAGCGATAATAGCCACCAAACAGATGCAGCATGGACTCAGAACGACCAGTCTGAAGGGCATCTACTAAGCCATCCATGGACCGGCTGGTACCACGGCCGAATTCTGCTTCCGCCTGCAACCGGAGCAGTATACAGCAGCCACCAGCGGTGCAGCCGGAGCCACAAGCAGCCAGCCAAGCGATAATGGTTACCAAACAGATGCTGCATGGACGCAGGACGACCAGTCTGAAGGCCATCTATGAAGCCATCCATGGACCGGCTGGTACCACGGCCGAATTCTGCTCCCGCCTGCAACCAGAGCAGTCTACTGCAGCCACCAGCAGTGCAGCCGGAGCCACAAGCAGCACGCACCACTCAGCGATTATGGCCACCAAACAGATGCAGCATGGACGCAGGACGACCAGTCTGAAGGGCATCTATGAAGCCATCCATGGACCGGATGGTACCACGGCCGAATTCTGCTCCCGCCTGCAACCAGAGCAGTCTTCAGCAGCCACCAGCGGTGCAGCCGGAACCACAAGCAGCCAGCCAAGCGATAATAGCCACCAAACAGATGCAGCATGGACTCAGAACGATCAGTCTGAAGGGCATCTACGAAGCCATCCATGGACCGGCTGGTACCACGACCGAATTCTGCTTCCGCCTGCAACCAGAGCAGTCTACAGCAGCCACCAGCGATGCAGCCGGAGCCACAAGCAGCCAGCCAAGCGATAATAGCCACCAAACAGATGCTGCATGGACGCAGGACGACCAGTCTGAAGGCCATCTATGAAGCCATCCATGGACCGGCTGGTACCACGACCGAATTCTGCTTCCGCCTGCAACCAGAGCAGTCTACAGCAGCCACTAGCGATGCAGCCGGAGCCACACGCAGCTCGCACCACTCTCACCAACGTGCCTGGAGGCGTACAGCAGCCAGCCAAGCGATAATGGCCACCATACAGATGCAGCATGGACGCAGGACGACCAGTCTGAAGGCCATCTATAAAGCCATCCATGGACCGGCTGGAACCACGACCGAATTCTGCTTCCGCCTGCAACCAGAGCAGTCTACAGCAGCCACCAGCGGTGCAGTCGGAGCCACAAGCAGCCAGCCAATCGATAGTGGCCACCAAACAGATGCAGCATGGACGCAGGACGTCCAGTCTGAAGGCCATTTATGAAGCCATCCATGGACCGGCTAGTCCCATGACCGAATTCTGCTTCCGCCTGCAACCAGAGCGGTCTACAGCAGCCACCAGCGGTGCAGCCGGAGCCACAAGCAGCTCGCACCACTCTCACCAACGTGACTGGAGGCGTACAGCAGCCAGCCATGCGATAATGGCCACCAAACAGATGCAGCATGGACGCAGGACGATCATTCTGAAGGCCATCTATCAAGCCATCCATGGACCGGCTGGTACCACGACCGAATTCTGCTTCCGCCTGCAACCAGAGTAGTCTTTAGCAGCCACTAGCGGTGCAGCCGGAGCCACAAGCAGCTCGCACCACTCTCACCAACGTGGCTGGAGGCGTACAGCAGCCAGCCAAGCGATAATGGCCACCATACAGATGCAGCATGGACGCAGGACAACCAGTCCGAAGGCCATCTATGAAGCCATCCATGGACCGGCTGGTACCACGGCCGAATTCTGCTTCCGCCTGCAACCAGAGCAGTCTACAGCAGCCACCGGCGGTGCAGCCGGAGCCACAAGCAGCTCGCACCACTCTCACCAACGTGCCTGGAGGCGTACAGCAGCCAGCCAAGCGATAATGGCCACCATACTGATGCAGCATGGACGCAGGACGACCAGTCTGAAGGGCATCTATGAAGCCATCCATGGACCGACTGGTACCACGGCCGAATTCTGCTTCTGCCTGCAACCAGAGCAGTCTACAGCAGCCACCAGCGGTGCAGTCGGAGCCACAAGCAGCCAGCCAAGCGATAATGGCCACCAAACAGATGTAGCGTGGACGCAGGACGTCCAGCCTGAAGGGCATCTATGAAGCCATCCATCGACCGACTGGTACCACGGCCAAATTCTGCTTCCGCCTGCAACCAGAGCAGTATACAGCAGCCACCAGCGGTGCAGCCGGAGCCACAAGCAGCTCGCACCACTCTCACCAACGGGGCTGGAGGCGTACAGCAGCCAGCTAAGCGATAATGGCCACCTTACAGATGCAGCATGGACGCAGGACGACCAGTCTGAAGGCCATCTATGAAGCCATCCATGGACCGGCTGGTCCCACGGCCGAATTCTGCTTCCGCCTGCAACCAGAGCAGTCAACAGCAGCCACCAGCGATGCAGCCGGAGCCACAAGCAGCTCGCACCACTCTCACCAACGTGGCTGGAGGCGTACAGCAGCCAGCCAAGCGATAATGGCCACCATACAGATGCAGCATGGACGCAGGACGACCAGTCTGAAGGCCATCTATGAAGCCATCCATGGACCGACTGGTACCACGACCGAATTCTGCTTCCGCCTGCAACCAGAGCAGTCTACAGCAGCCACCAGCGGTGCAGCCGGAGCCACAAGCAGCTCGCACCACTCAGCGATAATGGCCACCAAACAGATGCAGCATGGACGCAGAACGACCAGTCTGAAGGGCATCTACGAAGCCATCCATGGACCGGCTGGTACCACGGCCGAATTCTGCTTCCGCCTGCAACCAGAGCAGTCTACAGCAGCCACCAGCGATGCAGCCGGAGCCACAAGCAGCCAGCCAAGCGATAATAGCCACCAAACAGATGCTGCATGGACGCAGGACGACCAGTCTGAAGGCCATCTATGAAGCCATCCATGGACCGGCTGGTACCACGACCGAATTCTGCTTCCGCCTGCAACCAGAGCAGTCTACAGCAGCCACTAGCGATGCAGCCGGAGCCACACGCAGCTCGCACCACTCTCACCAACGTGCCTGGAGGCGTACAGCAGCCAGCCAAGCGATAATGGCCACCATAGAGATGCAGCATGGACGCAGAACGACCAGTCTGAAGGCCATCTATAAAGCCATCCATGGACCGGCTGGAACCACGACCGAATTCTGCTCCCGCCTGCAACCAGAGCAGTCTACAGCAGCCACCAGCGATGCAGCCGGAGCCACAAGCAGCTCGCACCACTCTCACCAACGTGGCTGGAGGCGTACAGCAGCCAGCCAAGCGATAATGGCCACCATACAGATGCAGCATGGACGCAGGACGGCCAGTCTGAAGGCCATCTATGAAGCCATCCATGGACCGGCTGGTGCCACGGTCGAATTCTGCTCCCGCCTGCAACCAGAGCAGTCTTCAGCAGCCACCAGCGGTGCAGCCGGAGCCACAAGCAGCTCGCACCACTCTCACCAACGTGGCTGGAGGCGTACAGCAGCCAGCCAAGCGATAATGGCCACCATACAGATGCAGCATGGACGCAGGACGACCAGTCTGAAGGGCATCTATGAAGCCATCCATGGACCGGCTGGTACCACGGCCGAATTCTGCTCCCGCCTGCAACCAGAGTAGTCTTCAGCAGCCACCAGCAGTGCAGCCGGAACCACAAGCAGCACGCACCACTTAGCGATAATGGCCACCAAACAGATGCAGCAGGGACGCAGGATGACCAGTCTGAAGGCCATCTATGAAGCCATCCATGGACCGGCTGGTACCACGGCCGAATTCTGCTCCCGCCTGCAACCAGAGCAGTCTTCAGCAGCCACCAGCGGTGCAGTCGGAGCCACAAGCAGCCAGCCAAGCAAAAATGGTCACCATACAGATGCAGCATGGACGCAGGACGACCAGTCTGAAGGGCATCTATGAAGCCATCCATGAGCCGGCTGGTACCACGGCCGAATTCTGCTCCCGCCTGCAACCAGAGCAGTCTTCAGCAGCCACCAGCGGTGCAGCCGGAACCACAAGCAGCACGCACCACTCAGCGATAATGGCCACCAAACAGATGCAGCAGGGACGCAGGACGACCAGTCTGAAGGCCACTTATGAAGCCATCCATGGACCGGCTGGTACCACGGCCGAATTCTGCTCCCGCCTGCAACCACAGCAGTCTTCAGCAGCCACCAGCGGTGCAGCCGGAGCCACAAGCAGCTCGCACCACTCTCACCAACGTGACTGGAGGCGTACAGCAGCCAGCCAAGCGATAATGGCCACCATAGAGATGCAGCATGGACGCAGAACGACCAGTCTGAAGGGCATCTATGAAGCCATCCATGGACCGGCTGGTACCACGGCCGAATTCTGCTCCCGCCTGCAACCAGAGCAGTCTTCAGCAGCCACCAGCGGTGCAGCCGGAACCACAAGCAGCCAGCCAAGCGATAATAGCCACCAAACAGATGCAGCATGGACTCAGAACGATCAGTCTGAAGGGCATCTACGAAGCCATCCATGGACCGGCTGGTACCACGACCGAATTCTGCTTCCGCCTGCAACCAGAGCAGTCTACAGCAGCCACCAGCGATGCAGCCGGAGCCACAAGCAGCCAGCCAAGCGATAATAGCCACCAAACAGATGCTGCATGGACGCAGGACGACCAGTCTGAAGGCCATCTATGAAGCCATCCATGGACCGGCTGGTACCACGACCGAATTCTGCTTCCGCCTGCAACCAGAGCAGTCTACAGCAGCCACTAGCGATGCAGCCGGAGCCACACGCAGCTCGCACCACTCTCACCAACGTGCCTGGAGGCGTACAGCAGCCAGCCAAGCGATAATGGCCACCATACAGATGCAGCATGGACGCAGGACGACCAGTCTGAAGGCCATCTATAAAGCCATCCATGGACCGGCTGGAACCACGACCGAATTCTGCTCCCGCCTGCAACCAGAGCAGTCTACAGCAGCCACCAGCGGTGCAGCCGGAGCCACAAGCAGCTCGCACCACTCTCACCAACGTGCCTGGAGGCGTACAGCAGCCAGCCAAGCGATAATGGCCACCATACAGATGCAGCATGGACGCAGGACGACCAGTCTGAAGGGCATCTACGAAGCTATCCATGGACCGGCTGGTACCACGGCCGAATTCTGCTTCCGCCTGCAACCGGAGCAGTCTACAGCAGCCACCAGCGGTGCAGCCGGAGCCACAAGCAGCCAGCCAAGCGATAATGGCCACCAAACAGATGCAGCATGGACTCAGAACGACCAGTCTGAAGGGCATCTACGAAGCTATCCATGGACCGGCTGGTACCACGGCCGAATTCTGCTCCCGCCTGCAACCAGAGCAGTCTTCAGCAGCCACCAGCGGTGCAGCCGGAGCCACAAGCAGCTCGCACCACTCTCACCAACGTGGCTGGAGGCGTACAGCAGCCAGCCAAGCGATAATGGCCACCATACAGATGCAGCATGGACGCAGGACGACCAGTCTGAAGGCCATCTATAAAGCCATCCATGGACCGGCTGGAACCACGACCGAATTCTGCTCCCGCCTGCAACCAGAGCAGTCTTCAGCAGCCACCAGCGGTGCAGCCGGAACCACAAGCAGCCAGCCAAGCGATAATGGCCACCATACAGATGCAGCATGGACGCAGGACGACCAGTCTGAAGGGCATCTACGAAGCTATCCATGGACCGGCTGGTACCACGGCCGAATTCTGCTCCCGCCTGCAACCAGAGCAGTCTTCAGCAGCCACCAGCGATGCAGCCGGAGCCACAAGCAGCTCGCACCACTCTCACCAACGTGGCTGGAGGCGTACAGCAGCCAGCCAAGCGATAATGGCCACCAAACAGATGCAGCATGGACTCAGAACGACCAGTCTGAAGGGCATCTACGAAGCTATCCATGGACCGGCTGGTACCACGGCCGAATTCTGCTCCCGCCTGCAACCAGAGCAGTCTTCAGCAGCCACCAGCGGTGCAGCCGGAGCCACAAGCAGCTCGCACCACTCTCACCAACGTGGCTGGAGGCGTACAGCAGCCAGCCAAGCGATAATGGCCACCATACAGATGCAGCATGGACGCAGGACGACCAGTCTGAAGGCCATCTATAAAGCCATCCATGGACCGGCTGGAATCACGACCGAATTCTGCTCCCGCCTGCAACCAGAGCAGTCTTCAGCAGCCACCAGCGGTGCAGCCGGAACCACAAGCAGCCAGCCAAGCGATAATGGCCACCATACAGATGCAGCATGGACGCAGGACGACCAGTCTGCAGGCCATCTATGAAGCCATCCATGGACCGGCTGGTACCACGACCGAATTCTGCTTCCGCCTGCAACCAGAGCAGTATACAGCAGCCACCAGCGGTGCAGCCGGAGCCACAAGCAGCTCGCACCACTCTCACCAACGTGGCTGGAGGCGTACAGCAGCCAGCCAAGCGATAATGGCCACCAAACAGATGCAGCATGGACTCAGAACGACCAGTCTGAAGGGCATCTACGAAGCTATCCATGGACCGGCTGGTACCACGGCCGAATTCTGCTCCCGCCTGCAACCAGAGCAGTCTTCAGCAGCCACCAGCGGTGCAGCCGGAGCCACAAGCAGCTCGCACCACTCTCACCAACGTGGCTGGAGGCGTACAGCAGCCAGCCAAGCGATAATGGCCACCATACAGATGCAGCATGGACGCAGGACGACCAGTCTGAAGGCCATCTATAAAGCCATCCATGGACCGGCTGGAACCACGACCGAATTCTGCTCCCGCCTGCAACCAGAGCAGTCTTCAGCAGCCACCAGCGGTGCAGCCGGAACCACAAGCAGCCAGCCAAGCGATAATGGCCACCATACAGATGCAGCATGGACGCAGGACGACCAGTCTGCAGGCCATCTATGAAGCCATCCATGGACCGGCTGGTACCACGACCGAATTCTGCTTCCGCCTGCAACCAGAGCAGTATACAGCAGCCACCAGCGGTGCAGCCGGAGCCACAAGCAGCTCGCACCACTCTCACCAACGTGGCTGGAGGCGTACAGCAGCCAGCCAAGCGATAATGGCCACCATACAGATGCAGCATGGACGCAGGACGACCAGTCTGAAGGGCATCTACGAAGCTATCCATGGACCGGCTGGTACCACGGCCGAATTCTGCTTCCGCCTGCAACCGGAGCAGTATACAGCAGCCACCAGCGGTGCAGCCGGAGCCACAAGCAGCCAGCCAAGCGATAATGGCCACCAAACAGATGCTGCATGGACGCAGGACGACCAGTCTGAAGGGCATCTACGAAGCTATCCATGGACCGGCTGGTACCACGGCCGAATTCTGCTCCCGCCTGCAACCAGAGCAGTCTTCAGCAGCCACCAGCGGTGCAGCCGGAGCCACAAGCAGCTCGCACCACTCTCACCAACGTGGCTGGAGGCGTACAGCAGCCAGCCAAGCGATAATGGCCACCATACAGATGCAGCATGGACGCAGGATGACCAGTCTGAAGCCATCTATGAAGCCATCCACGGACCGGCTGGTACCACGGTCGAATTCTGCTCCCGCCTGCAACCACAGCAGTCTTCAGCAGCCACCAGCGGTGCAGCCGGAGCCACAAGCAGCTCGCACCACTCTCACCAACGTGGCTGGAGGCGTACAGCAGCCAGCCAAGCGATAATGGCCACCATACAGATGTAGCATGGACGCAGGACGACCAGTCTGAAGGGCATCTATGAAGCCATCCATGGACCGGCTGGTACCACGGCCGAATTCTGCTCCCGCCTGCAACCAGAGCAGTCTTTAGCAGCCACCAGCAGTGCAGCCGGAACCACAAGCAGCACGCACCACTTAGCGATAATGGCCACCAAACAGATGCAGCAGGGACGCAGGATGACCAGTCTGAAGGCCATCTATGAAGCCATCCATGGACCGGCTGGTACCACGGTCGAATTCTGCTCCCGCCTGCAACCAGAGCAGTCTTCAGCAGCCACCAGCGGTGCAGCCGGAGCCACAAGCAGCTCGCACCACTCTCACCAACGTGGCTGGAGGCGTACAGCAGCCAGCCAAGCGATAATGGCCACCATACAGATGTAGCATGGACGCAGGACGACCAGTCTGAAGGGCATCTATGAAGCCATCCATGGACCGGCTGGTACCACGGCCGAATTCTGCTCCCGCCTGCAACCAGAGCAGTCTTTAGCAGCCACCAGCAGTGCAGCCGGAACCACAAGCAGCACGCACCACTTAGCGATAATGGCCACCAAACAGATGCAGCAGGGACGCAGGATGACCAGTCTGAAGGCCATCTATGAAGCCATACATGGACCGGCGGGTACCACGACCGAATTCTGCTCCCGCCTGCAACCAGAGCAGGCTTCAGCAGCCACCAGCGGTGCAGTCGGAGCCACAAGCAGCCAGCCAAGCAAAAATGGTCACCATACAGATGCAGCATGGACGCAGGACGACCAGTCTGAAGGGCATCTATGAAGCCATCCATGAGCCGGCTGGTACCACGGCCGAATTCTGCTCCCGCCTGCAACCAGAGCAGTCTTCAGCAGCCACCAGCGGTGCAGCCGGAACCACAAGCAGCACGCACCACTCAGCGATAATGGCCACCATACAGATGCAGCATGGACGCAGGACGACCAGTCTGAAGGGCATCTATGAAGCCATCCATGGACCGGCTGGTACCACGGCCGAATTCTGCTCCCGCCTGCAACCAGAGCAGTCTTCAGCAGCCACCAGCGGTGCAGCCGGAGCCACAAGCAGCTCGCACCACTCAGCGATAATGGCCACCATACAGATGCAGCATGGACGCAGGACGACCAGTCTGAAGGGCATCTATGAAGCCATCCATGGACCGGCTGGTACCACGGCCGAATTCTGCTCCCACCTGCAACCAGAGCAGTCTTCAGCAGCCACCAGCGGTGCAGCCGGAACCACAAGCAGCCAGCCAAGCGATAATAGCCACCAAACAGATGCAGCATGGACTCAGAACGACCAGTCTGAAGGCCATCTATGAAGCCATCCATGGACCGGCTAGTCCCATGACCAAATTCTGCTTCCACCTGGAACCAGAGTAGTCTTTAGCAGCCACTAGCGGTGCAGCCGGAGCCACAAGCAGCTCGCACCACTCTCACCAATCCCAGACGCACCACACCAGCCACGGCTCGCTCTCCATGACGGCGGCAGCAACCGTTGGTTTGACGCGCAACCCCGCCAACGTGGCTGGAGGCGTACAGCAGCCAGCCACTCGATAGTGGCCACCAAACAGATGCAGCATGGACGCAGGACGACCATTCTGAAGGCCATCTATGAAGCCATCCATGGACCGGCTAGTCCCATGACCAAATTCTGCTTCCACCTGGAACCAGAGTAGTCTTTAGCAGCCACTAGCGGTGCAGCCGGAGCCACAAGCAGCTCGCACCACTCTCACCAATCCCAGACGCACCACACCAGCCACGGCTCGCTCTCCATGACGGCGGCAGGAACCGTTGGTTTGACGCGCAACCCCGCCCACGTGGCTGGAGGCGTACAGCAGCCAGCCAATCGATAGTGGCTACCAAACAGATGCAGCATGGACGCCGGACGACTATTCTGAAGGCCATCTATGAAGCTATCCATGAATCGGCTGGTACCACGTCCGAATTCGGGTACCTCTCCATGACGGTAGCAGGAGCCGTTGGTTTCGCGGGCTACAATTCCCAATCCCCAGAACGGGCAACGTGTATTTGCCAGGCAATAAGTGAATTAAACGATAAAGTCGAACAATTAAATATTAGCATGGGGTTTATCATATATTAACTTAAATTGATCGCTATTGCATTTAAAACTTTAATTTAAGTGGAACATTTAATTTAAATTTTTTTTAAATTACAGCAGTGCTGGAAAACGCAAAAACTTGAACCATCGATAACTTTATAGTTCGTGAGCTGGTTAAGTGTGACCAGTTTATGTAAATGTGAAAATGCCTTAAAGCTTCAATAGTCTGGCAGCTGTAAACTATCGATAATTTTTCAGATCGTGATAAAATCAAGTGTGACCAACTTCTATTACGGTATATACCGAATATTCGGCATTTTGAAGGTAAAACTTTGCAGGCACACTGCTGCTAATTTAGTGAAAGTCATTTCGCAAGAATGTTTTTTTAAATCGCCGTTGTTTTTATTTTTTTGACCCAGGATTTTCATATCTAACATGCTCAACCTGGAGGACTACATGGAGATGATCGAGCACTTGTCCCAAGAGCTGCCCGAGCTCAATCTTGCAGTACGTGGTGAGTCCCGCCAAACAAAATCAGGTTGCAGCGTCTAATACCTCATCCACTATCCACGGACAGCACTGGACAAAAAGGCGCACCTCTTCTTCTAGTAGTGTAAGCGAGTTGAGCTGCAGCACGAGACCATGGACACTGAATTCCCCAGCCTGGACGGTGAGTACTTCAAGGTGGTTGAGTACGCCGACGAGAAAGTGGCCATCGCGACGCAAATCCATGAGCTGGTCGAGCGCTGTTTGCGGCGCCTGACAGTGAGCTATTCAAGTTTAACTGCGAACTGGCCACCACTTCCCTGACAGAAGCTGCCGATTCGGTGGTGAGCCAGCCCACAGACAATCACAGAAACAGGGACAATCTGTGCTGAACACGCCGCCGCCAGCGGCAATGCCACGGTCACCTACAACCTGCAGCAGCTTAGTGGAGGAGCCTCCGATTTCAATCCCACGAAAGACCAGTCTGAAGGCCAGCTGTGAAGCGGCTGGTACCACGGCCGATTTCTGGTTCCGCCTGCAACCAGAGTAGTCTACAGCAGTCACCAGCTGTGCAGCCGGAGTCACAAGCAGCTCGCATCACTCTCACCAATCCCAAACGCACCACACCAGCCACGGCTGGTGACATAGCTACGGCCACGAGCATGGACACCACGACAGCAGCCACAGCGGGCACAGCAGTCACCACCAGGAGAATCAGAAGAAGCTTAACACGGCCCTTCCGCTGCCCACGTCTCTGGCTGTAGGTGGGCACCTTCACGTTCGGCGGCAACTTCATTGTCTCGTCAACCTTATCCATGAGTGTGAATTCGGTGAACATGCTCTTTACGGCGACGGCTGCGGCTGCGGCCTCGACGAATCTCTCGGCCGGTAGCCTGACCCACGGCTCGCTCTCTATGACGTCGGCAGGAACCGTTGGTTTGACGCGCAAGCCCGCCAACGTGGCTGGAGGCGTACAGCAGCCAGCCAATCGATAGTGGCCACCAAACAGATGCGGCATGAATGCAGGACGACCAGTTTGAAGGTCAGCTATGAAGCTATCCATGAATCGGCTGGTACCACGGCCGAATTCTGGTACCTCTCCATGACGGTAGCAGGAGCCGTTGGTTTCGCGGGCTACAATTCCCAATCCCCAGAACGGGCAACGTGTATTTGCCAGGCAATAAGTGAATTAAACGATAAAGTCGAACAATTAAATATTAGCATGGGGTTTATCATATATTAACTTAAATTTATCGCTATTGCATTTAAAACTTTAATTTAAGTGGAACATTTAATTTAATTTTTTTTTTAATTACAGCAGTGCTAGAAAACGCAAAAACTTGAACCATCGATAACTTTATAGTTCGTGAGCTGGTTAAGTGTGACCAGTTTATGTAAATGTGAAAATGCCTTAAAGCTTCAATAGTCTGGCAGCTGTAAACTATCGATAATTTTTCAGATCGTGATAAAATCAAGTGTGACCAACTTCTATTACGGTATATACCGAATATTCGGCATTTTGAAGGTAAAACTTTGCAGGCACACTGCTGCTAATTTAGTGAAAGTCATTTCGCAAGAATGTTTTTTAAATCGCCGCTGTTTTTATTTTTTTGACCCAGCATTTTCACATCTAACATGCTCAACCTGGCGGACTACATGGAGATGATCGAGCACTTGTTCCAAGAGCTGCCCGAGCTCAATCTTGCAGTACGTGGTGAGTACCGCCAAACAAAATCAGGTTGCAGCGTCTAATACCTCATCCACTTTATTCACTGACAACACTGGACAAGAAGGTGCACGTCTTCTTTTAGTAGTGCATGCGAGTCGAGCTGCAGCACGAGGCCATGGACACGGAGTTCCACAGCCTGGGCGTTGAGTACTTTAAGGTGATGGAGGACGCCACCTTCTCGTGGCCGTCGCGACGCAAATCCATGAGCTGGTCGAGCGCTGTTTGCGGCGCCTGACAGTGAGCTATTCAAGTTCAACTGCGAAATGGCCACCATTTCCCTGACAGGAGCTGCCGATTCGGTGGTGAGCCAGCCCACAGACAATCACAGAAACAGGGACAATCTGTGCTGGACACGCCGCCGCCAGCGGCAATGTTACGGTCACCTACAACCTGCAGCAGCTTGGTGGAGGAGCATCCGCTTTCAGTCCCAAGAACGACCAGTTTGAAGGCCAGCTATGAAGCGGCTGGTACCACGACCGAATTCTGCTTTCGCCTGCAACCAAAGTAGTCTAAAGCAGCCACTAGATGTGCAGCCGGAGCCACAAGCAGCTCGCACCACTCTCACCAATCCCAAGCGCACCACACCAGCCACGGCTCACTCTCCATGACGGCGGCAGAAACCGTTGGTTTGACGCGCAACCCCGCCAAAGTGGCTGGAGGCGTACAGCAGCCCGCCAATCGATAGTGGCCACCAAACAGATGCAGCATGGACGCAGGACGTCCAGTCTGAAGGCCATTTATGAAGCCATCCATGGACCGGCTAGTCCCATGACCGAATTCTGCTTCCGCCTGCAACCAGAGCGGTCTACAGCAGCCACCAGCGGTGCAGCCGGAGCCACAAGCAGCTCGCACCACTCTCACCAACGGGGCTGGAGGCGTACAGCAGCCAGCCAAGCGATAATGGCTACCATACAGATGCAGCATGGACGCAGGACGACCAGTCTGAAGGGCATCTATGAAGCCATCCATGGACCGGCTGGTACCACGGCCGAATTCTGCTTCCGCCTGCAACCGGAGCAGTCTACAGCAGCCACCAGCGGTGCAGTCGGAGCCACAAGCAGCTCGCACCACTCAGCGATAATGGCCACCAAACAGATGCAGCATGGACGCAGAACGACCAGTCTGAAGGGCATCTACGAAGCCATCCATGGACTGGCTGGTACCACGGCCGAATTCTGCTTCCGCCTGCAACCAGAGCGGTCTACAGCAGCCACCAGCGGTGCAGCCGGAGCCACAAGCAGCTCGCACCACTCTCACCAACGGGGCTGGAGGCGTACAGCAGCCAGCCAAGCGATAATGGCTACCATACAGATGCAGCATGGACGCAGGACGACCAGTCTGAAGGGCATCTATGAAGCCATCCATGGACCGGCTGGTACCACGGCCGAATTCTGCTTCCGCCTGCAACCAGAGCAGTCTACAGCAGCCACTAGCGATGCAGCCGGAGCCACAAGCAGCCAGCCAAGCGATAATAGCCACCAAACAGATGCTGCATGGACGCAGGACGACCAGTCTGAAGGCCATCTATGAAGCCATCCATGGACCGGCTGGTACCACGACCGAATTCTGCTTCCGCCTGCAACCAGAGCAGTCTACAGCAGCCACTAGCGATGCAGCCGGAGCCACAAGCAGCTCGCACCACTCTCACCAACGTGCCTGGAGGCGTACAGCAGCCAGCCAAGCGATAATGGCCACCATACAGATGCAGCATGGACGCAGGACGACCAGTCTGAAGGCCATCTATAAAGCCATCCATGGACCGGCTGGAACCACGACCGAATTCTGCTCCCGCCTGCAACCAGAGCAGTCTACAGCAGCCACCAGCGATGCAACCGGAGCCACAAGCAGCTCGCACCACTCTCACCAACGTGGCTGGAGGCGTACAGCAGCCAGCCAAGCGATAATGGCCACCATACAGATGCAGCATGGACGCAGGACGACCAGTCTGAAGGGCATCTATGAAGCCATCCATGGACCGGCTGGTACCACGGCCGAATTCTGCTCCCGCCTGCAACCAGAGCAGTCTTCAGCAGCCACCAGCGATGCAGCCGGAGCCACAAGCAGCTCGCACCACTCTCACCAACGTGGCTGGAGGCGTACAGCAGCCAGCCAAGCGATAATGGCCACCAAACAGATGCAGCAGGGACGCAGGATGACCAGTCTGAAGGCCATCTATGAAGCCATCCATGGACCGGCTGGTACCACGGCCGAATTCTGCTCCCGCCTGCAACCAGAGCAGTCTTCAGCAGCCACCAGCGGTGCAGTCGGAGCCACAAGCAGCCAGCCAAGCAAAAATGGTCACCATACAGATGCAGCATGGACGCAGGACGACCAGTCTGAAGGGCATCTATGAAGCCATCCATGAGCCGGCTGGTACCACGGCCGAATTCTGCTCCCGCCTGCAACCAGAGCAGTCTTCAGCAGCCACCAGCGGTGCAGCCGGAACCACAAGCAGCACGCACCACTCAGCGATAATGGCCACCAAACAGATGCAGCAGGGACGCAGGACGACCAGTCTGAAGGCCATTTATGAAGCCATCCATGGACCGGCTGGTACCACGGCCGAATTCTGCTCCCGCCTGCAACCAGAGCAGTCTTCAGCAGCCACCAGCGGTGCAGCCGGAGCCACAAGCAGCTCGCACCACTCTCACCAACGTGGCTGGAGGCGTACAGCAGCCAGCCAAGCGATAATGGCCACCATACAGATGCAGCATGGACGCAGAACGACCAGTCTGAAGGGCATCTATGAAGCCATCCACGGACCGGCTGGTACCACGGCCGAATTCTGCTCCCGCCTGCAACCAGAGCAGTCTTCAGCAGCCACCAGCGGTGCAGCCGGAACCACAAGCAGCCAGCCAAGCGATTATAGCCACCAAACAGATGCAGCATGGACGCAGGACGACCAGTCTGAAGGCCATCTATGAAGCCATCCACGGACCGGCTGGTACCACGGCCGAATTCTGCTCCCGCCTGCAACCAGAGCAGTCTACTGCAGCCACCAGCGGTCCAGCCGGAGCCACAAGCAGCTCGCACCACTCTCACCAACGTGGCTGGAGGCGTACAGCAGCCAGCCAAGCGATAATGGCCACCCTACAGATGCAGCATGGACGCAGGACGACCAGTCTGAAGGGCATCTACGAAGCTATCCATGGACCGGCTCCCGCCTGCAACCAGAGCAGTCTTCAGCAGCCACCAGCGGTGCAGCCGGAACCACAAGCAGCCAGCCAAGAGATTATAGCCACCAAACAGATGCTGCATGGACGCAGGACGACCAGTCTGAAGGCCATCTATGAAGCCATCCACGGACCGGCTGGTACCACGGCCGAATTCTGCTCCCGCCTGCAACCAGAGCAGTCTACTGCAGCCACCAGCGGTCCAGCCGGAGCCACAAGCAGCTCGCACCACTCTCACCAACGTGGCTGGAGGCGTACAGCAGCCAGCCAAGCGATAATGGCCACCATACAGATGCAGCATGGACGCAGGACGACCAGTCTGAAGGGCATCTACGAAGCTATCCATGGACCGGCTCCCGCCTGCAACCAGAGCAGTCTTCAGCAGCCACCAGCGGTGCAGCCGGAGCCACAAGCAGCCAGCCAAGCGATAATGGCCACCAAACAGATGCTGCATGGACGCAGGACGACCAGTCTGAAGGCCATCTATGAAGCCATCCATGGACCGGCTGGTACCACGGCCGAATTCTGCTTCCGCCTGCTTCAGCAGCCACCAGCGGTGCAGCCGGAGCCACAAGCAGCTCGCACCACTCTCACCAACGTGGCTGGAGGCGTACAGCAGCCAGCCAAGCGATAATGGCCACCATACAGATGCAGCATGGACGCAGAACGACCAGTCTGAAGGGCATCTACGAAGCCATCCATGGACCGGCTGGTACCACGGCCGAATTCTGCTTCCGCCTGCAACCAGAGCAGTCTACAGCAGCCACCAGCGGTGCAGCCGGAGCCACAAGCAGCTCGCACCACTCTCACCAACGTGGCTGGAGGCGTACAGCAGCCAGCCAAGCGATAATGGCCACCATACAGATGCAGCAAGGACGCAGGACGACCAGTCTGAAGGGCATCTATGAAGCCATCCATGGACCGGCTGGTACCACGGCCGAATTCTGCTCCCGCCTGCAACCAGAGCAGTCTTCAGCAGCCACCAGCGGTGCAGCCGGAACCACAAGCAGCTCGCACCACTCTTACCAACGTGGCTGGAGGCGTACAGCAGCCAGCCAAGCGATAATGGCCACCAAACAGATGCAGCAGGGACGCAGGGCGACCAGTCTGAAGGCCATCTATGAAGCCATCCATGGACCGGCTGGTACCACGGCCGAATTCTGCTCCCGCCTGCAACCAGAGCAGTCTTCAGCAGCCACCAGCGGTGCAGCCGGAACCACAAGCAGCACGCACCACTCAGCGATAATGGCCACCATACAGATGCAGCATGGACGCAGGACGACCAGTCTGAAGGGCATCTATGAAGCCATCCATGGACCGGCTGGTACCACGGCCGAATTCTGCTCCCGCCTGCAACCAGAGCAGTCTTCAGCAGCCACCAGCGGTGCAGCGGGAACCACAAGCAGCTCGCACCACTCTCACCAACGAGGCTGGAGGCGTACAGCAGCCAGCCAAGCGATAATGGCCACCATACAGATGCAGCATGGACGCAGGACGACCAGTCTGAAGGGCATCTACGAAGCTATCCATGGACCAGCTGGTACCACGGCCGAATTCTGCTCCCGCCTGCAACCAGAGCAGACTTCAGCAGCCACCAGCGGTGCAGCCGGAACCACAAGCAGCACGCACCACTCAGCGATAATGGCCACCAAACAGATGAAGCAGGGACGCAGGGCGACCAGTCTGAAGGCCATCTATGAAGCCATCCATGGACCGGCTGGTACCACGGCCGAATTCTGCTCCCGCCTGCAACCAGAGTAGTCTTCAGCAGCCACCAGCGGTGCAGCCGGAACCACAAGCAGCCAGCCAAGCGATTATAGCCACCAAACAGATGCAGCATGGACGCAGGACGACCAGTCTGAAGGCCATCTATGAAGCCATCCATGGACCGGCTGGTACCACGGCCGAATTCTGCTCCCGCCTGCAACCAGAGCAGTCTTCAGCAGCCACCAGCGGTGCAGCCGGAGCCACAAGCAGCTCGCACCACTCTCACCAACGTGGCTGGAGGCGTACAGCAGCCAGCCAAGCGATAATGGCCACCATACAGATGCAGCATGGACGCAGAACGACCAGTCTGAAGGGCATCTACGAAGGCATCCATGGACCGGCTGGTACCACGGCCGAATTCTGCTTCCGCCTGCAACCAGAGCAGTCTACAGCAGCCACCAGCGGTGCAGCCGGAGCCACAAGCAGCTCGCACCACTCTCACCAACGTGGCTGGAGGCGTACAGCAGCCAGCCAAGCGATAATGGCCACCATACAGATGCAGCAAGGACGCAGGACGACCAGTCTGAAGGCCATCTATGAAGCCATCCATGGACCGGCTGGTACCACGGCCGAATGCTGCTTCCGCCTGCAACCAGAGCAGTCTTCAGCAGCCACCAGCGGTGCAGCCGGAACCACAAGCAGCTCGCACCACTCTCACCAACGTGGCTGGAGGCGTACAGCAGCCAGCCAAGCGATAATGGCCACCAAACAGATGCAGCAGGGACGCAGGGCGACCAGTCTGAAGGCCATCTATGAAGCCATCCATGGACCGGCTGGTACCACGGCCGAATTCTGCTCCCGCCTGCAACCAGAGTAGTCTTCAGCAGCTACCAGCGGTGCAGCCGGAACCACAAGCAGCCAGCCAAGCGATTATAGCCACCAAACAGATGCAGCATGGACGCAGGACGACCAGTCTGAAGGGCATCTATGAAGCCATCCGTGAGCCGGCTGGTACCACGGCCGAATTCTGCTCCCGCCTGCAACCAGAGCAGTCTTCAGCAGCCACCAGCGGTGCAGCCGGAACCACAAGCAGCACGCACCACTTAGCGATAATGGCCACCAAACAGATGCAGAAGGGACGCAGGACGACCAGTCTGAAGGCCATTTATGAAGCCATCCATGGACCGGCTGGTACCACGGCCGAATTCTGCTCCCGCCTGCAACCACAGCAGTCTTCAGCAGCCACCAGCGGTGCAGCCGGAGCCACAAGCAGCTCGCACCACTCTCACCAACGTGGCTGGAGGCGTACAGCAGCCAGCCAAGCGATAATGGCCACCATACAGATGCAGCATGGACGCAGAACGACCAGTCTGAAGGGCATCTATGAAGCCATCCACGGACCGGCTGGTACCACGGCCGAATTCTGCTCCCGCCTGCAACCAGAGCAGTCTTCAGCAGCCACCAGCGGTGCAGCCGGAACCACAAGCAGCCAGCCAAGCGATTATAGCCACCAAACAGATGCAGCATGGACGCAGGACGACCAGTCTGAAGGCCATCAATGAAGCCATCCACGGACCGGCTGGTACCACGGCCGAATTCTGCTCCCGCCTGCAACCAGAGCAGTCTACTGCAGCCACCAGCGGTGCAGCCGGAGCCACAAGCAGCTCGCACCACTCTCACCAACGTGGCTGGAGGCGTACAGCAGCCAGCCAAGCGATAATGGCCACCATACAGATGCAGCATGGACGCAGGACGACCAGTCTGAAGGGCATCTACGAAGCTATCCATGGACCGGCTGGTACCACGGCCGAATTCTGCTTCCGCCTGCAACCGGAGCAGTCTTCAGCAGCCACCAGCGGTGCAGCCGGAGCCACAAGCAGCTCGCACCACTCTCACCAACGTGGCTGGAGGCGTACAGCATCCAGCCAAGCGATAATGGCCACCATACAGATGCAGCATGGACGCAGAACGACCAGTCTGAAGAGCATCTATGAAGCCATCCATGGACCGGCTGGTACCACGGCCGAATTCTGCTCCCGCCTGCAACCAGAGCAGTCTTCAGCAGCCACCAGCGGTGCAGCCGGAACCACAATCAGCTCGCACCACTCTCACCAACGTGGCTGGAGGCGTACAGCAGCCAGCCAAGCGATAATAGCCACCATACAGATGCAGCATGGACGCAGGATGACCAGTCTGAAGCCATCTATGAAGCCATCCACGGACCGGCTGGTACCACGGTCGAATTCTGCTCCCGCCTGCAACCACAGCAGTCTTCAGCAGCCACCAGCGGTGCAGCCGGAGCCACAAGCAGCTCGCACCACTCTCACCAACGTGGCTGGAGGCGTACAGCATCCAGCCAAGCGATAATGGCCACCATACAGATGCAGCATGGACGCAGAACGACCAGTCTGAAGAGCATCTATGAAGCCATCCATGGACCGGCTGGTACCACGGCCGAATTCTGCTCCCGCCTGCAACCAGAGCAGTCTTCAGCAGCCACCAGCGGTGCAGCCGGAACCACAAGCAGCCAGCCAAGAGATTATAGCCACCAAACAGATGCTGCATGGACGCAGGACGACCAGTCTGCAGGCCATCTATGAAGCCATCCATGGACCGGCTGGTACCACGACCGAATTCTGCTTCCGCCTGCAACCAGAGCAGTATACAGCAGCCACCAGCGGTGCAGCCGGAGCCACAAGCAGCTCGCACCACTCTCACCAACGTGGCTGGAGGCGTACAGCAGCCAGCCAAGCGATAATGGCCACCATACAGATGCAGCATGGACGCAGGACGACCAGTCTGAAGGGCATCTACGAAGCTATCCATGGACCGGCTGGTACCACGGCCGAATTCTGCTTCCGCCTGCAACCGGAGCAGTCTACAGCAGCCACCAGCGGTGCAGCCGGAGCCACAAGCAGCCAGCCAAGCGATAATGGCCACCAAACAGATGCTGCATGGACGCAGGACGACCAGTCTGAAGGCCATCTATGAAGCCATCCATGGACCGGCTGGTACCACAGCCGAATTCTGCTTCCGCCTGTAACCGGAGCAGTCTTCAGCAGCCACCAGCGGTGCAGCCGGAGCCACAAGCAGCTCGCACCACTCTCACCAACGTGGCTGGAGGCGTACAGCAGCCAGCCAAGCGATAATGGCCACCATACAGATGCAGCATGGACGCAGGATGACCAGTCTGAAGCCATCTATGAAGCCATCCACGGACCGGCTGGTACCACGGTCGAATTCTGCTCCCGCCTGCAACCACAGCAGTCTTCAGCAGCCACCAGCGGTGCAGCCGGAGCCACAAGCAGCTCGCACCACTCTCACCAACGTGGCTGGAGGCGTACAGCAGCCAGCCAAGCGATAATGGCCACCATACAGATGCAGCATGGACGCAGGACGGCCAGTCTGAAGGCCATCTATGAAGCCATCCATGGACCGGCTGGTACCACGGTCGAATTCTGCTCCCGCCTGCAACCACAGCAGTCTTCAGCAGCCACCAGCGGTGCAGCCGGAGCCACAAGCAGCTCGCACCACTCTCACCAACGTGGCTGGAGGCGTATAGCAGCCAGCCAAGCGATAATGGCCACCATACAGATGCAGCAAGGACGCAGGACGACCAGTCTGAAGGGCATCTATGAAGCCATCCATGGACCGGCTGGTACCACGGCCGAATTCTGCTCCCGCCTGCAACCAGAGCAGGCTTCAGCAGCCACCAGCGGTGCAGTCGGAGCCACAAGCAGCCAGCCAAGCAAAAATGGTCACCATACAGATGCAGCATGGACGCAGGACGACCAGTCTGAAGGGCATCTATGAAGCCATCCATGAGCCGGCTGGTACCACGGCCGAATTCTGCTCCCGCCTGCAACCAGAGCAGTCTTCAGCAGCCACCAGCGGTGCAGCCGGAACCACAAGCAGCACGCACCACTCAGCGATAATGGCCACCATACAGATGCAGCATGGACGCAGGACGACCAGTCTGAAGGGCATCTATGAAGCCATCCATGGACCGGCTGGTACCACGGCCGAATTCTGCTCCCGCCTGCAACCAGAGCAGTCTTCAGCAGCCACCAGCGGTGCAGCCGGAACCACAAGCAGCTCGCACCACTCTCACCAACGAGGCTGGAGGCGTACAGCAGCCAGCCAAGCGATAATGGCCACCATACAGATGCAGCATGGACGCAGGACGACCAGTCTGAAGGGCATCTACGAAGCTATCCATGGACCAGCTGGTACCACGGCCGAATTCTGCTCCCGCCTGCAACCAGAGCAGACTTCAGCAGCCACCAGCGGTGCAGCCGGAACCACAAGCAGCACGCACCACTCAGCGATAATGGCCACCAAACAGATGCAGCAGGGACGCAGGGCGACCAGTCTGAAGGCCATCTATGAAGCCGTCCATGGACCGGCTGGTACCACGGCCGAATTCTGCTCCCGCCTGCAACCAGAGTAGTCTTCAGCAGCCACCAGCGGTGCAGCCGGAACCACAAGCAGCCAGCCAAGCGATTATAGCCACCAAACAGATGCAGCAGGGACGCAGGACGACCAGTCTGAAGGGCATCTATGAAGCCATCCATGGACCGGCTGGTACCACGGCCGAATTCTGCTCCCGCCTGCAACCAGAGCAGTCTTCAGCAGCCACCAGCGGTGCAGCCGGAACCACAAGCAGCACGCACCACTCAGCGATAATGGCCACCATACAGATGCAGCATGGACGCAGGACGACCAGTCTGAAGGGCATCTATGAAGCCATCCATGGACCGGCTGGTACCACGGCCGAATTCTGCTCCCGCCTGCAACCAGAGCAGTCTTCAGCAGCCACCAGCGGTGCAGCCGGAACCACAAGCAGCTCGCACCACTCTCACCAACGAGGCTGGAGGCGTACAGCAGCCAGCCAAGCGATAATGGCCACCATACAGATGCAGCATGGACGCAGGACGACCAGTCTGAAGGGCATCTACGAAGCTATCCATGGACCAGCTGGTACCACGGCCGAATTCTGCTCCCGCCTGCAACCAGAGCAGTCTTCAGCAGCCACCAGCGGTGCAGCCGGAACCACAAGCAGCTCGCACCACTCTCACCAACGAGGCTGGAGGCGTACAGCAGCCAGCCAAGCGATAATGGCCACCATACAGATGCAGCATGGACGCAGGATGACCAGTCTGAAGCCATCTATGAAGCCATCCACGGACCGGCTGGTACCACGGTCGAATTCTGCTCCCGCCTGCAACCACAGCAGTCTTCAGCAGCCACCAGCGGTGCAGCCGGAGCCACAAGCAGCTCGCACCACTCTCACCAACGTGGCTGGAGGCGTACAGCAGCCAGCCAAGCGATAATGGCCACCATACAGATGCAGCATGGACGCAGGACGGCCAGTCTGAAGGCCATCTATGAAGCCATCCATGGACCGGCTGGTACCACGGTCGAATTCTGCTCCCGCCTGCAACCACAGCAGTCTTCAGCAGCCACCAGCGGTGCAGCCGGAGCCACAAGCAGCTCGCACCACTCTCACCAACGTGGCTGGAGGCGTATAGCAGCCAGCCAAGCGATAATGGCCACCATACAGATGCAGCAAGGACGCAGGACGACCAGTCTGAAGGGCATCTATGAAGCCATCCATGGACCGGCTGGTACCACGGCCGAATTCTGCTCCCGCCTGCAACCAGAGCAGGCTTCAGCAGCCACCAGCGGTGCAGTCGGAGCCACAAGCAGCCAGCCAAGCAAAAATGGTCACCATACAGATGCAGCATGGACGCAGGACGACCAGTCTGAAGGGCATCTATGAAGCCATCCATGAGCCGGCTGGTACCACGGCCGAATTCTGCTCCCGCCTGCAACCAGAGCAGTCTTCAGCAGCCACCAGCGGTGCAGCCGGAACCACAAGCAGCACGCACCACTCAGCGATAATGGCCACCATACAGATGCAGCATGGACGCAGGACGACCAGTCTGAAGGGCATCTATGAAGCCATCCATGGACCGGCTGGTACCACGGCCGAATTCTGCTCCCGCCTGCAACCAGAGCAGTCTTCAGCAGCCACCAGCGGTGCAGCCGGAACCACAAGCAGCTCGCACCACTCTCACCAACGAGGCTGGAGGCGTACAGCAGCCAGCCAAGCGATAATGGCCACCATACAGATGCAGCATGGACGCAGGACGACCAGTCTGAAGGGCATCTACGAAGCTATCCATGGACCAGCTGGTACCACGGCCGAATTCTGCTCCCGCCTGCAACCAGAGCAGACTTCAGCAGCCACCAGCGGTGCAGCCGGAACCACAAGCAGCACGCACCACTCAGCGATAATGGCCACCAAACAGATGCAGCAGGGACGCAGGGCGACCAGTCTGAAGGCCATCTATGAAGCCGTCCATGGACCGGCTGGTACCACGGCCGAATTCTGCTCCCGCCTGCAACCAGAGTAGTCTTCAGCAGCCACCAGCGGTGCAGCCGGAACCACAAGCAGCCAGCCAAGCGATTATAGCCACCAAACAGATGCAGCAGGGACGCAGGACGACCAGTCTGAAGGGCATCTATGAAGCCATCCATGGACCGGCTGGTACCACGGCCGAATTCTGCTCCCGCCTGCAACCAGAGCAGTCTTCAGCAGCCACCAGCGGTGCAGCCGGAACCACAAGCAGCTCGCACCACTCTCACCAACGAGGCTGGAGGCGTACAGCAGCCAGCCAAGCGATAATGGCCACCATACAGATGCAGCATGGACGCAGGACGACCAGTCTGAAGGGCATCTACGAAGCTATCCATGGACCAGCTGGTACCACGGCCGAATTCTGCTCCCGCCTGCAACCAGAGCAGTCTTCAGCAGCCACCAGCGGTGCAGCCGGAACCACAAGCAGCTCGCACCACTCTCACCAACGAGGCTGGAGGCGTACAGCAGCCAGCCAAGCGATAATGGCCACCATACAGATGCAGCATGGACGCAGGACGACCAGTCTGAAGGGCATCTACGAAGCTATCCATGGACCAGCTGGTACCACGGCCGAATTCTGCTCCCGCCTGCAACCAGAGCAGACTTCAGCAGCCACCAGCGGTGCAGCCGGAACCACAAGCAGCACGCACCACTCAGCGATAATGGCCACCAAACAGATGCAGCAGGGACGCAGGGCGACCAGTCTGAAGGCCATCCATGGACCGGCTGGTACCACGGCCGAATTCTGCTCCCGCCTGCAACCAGAGTAGTCTTCAGCAGCCACCAGCGGTGCAGCCGGAACCACAAGCAGCCAGCCAAGCGATTATAACCACCAAACAGATGCAGCATGGACGCAGGACGACCAGTCTGAAGGCCATCTATGAAGCCATCCATGGACCGGCTGGTACCACGGCCGAATTCTGCTCCCGCCTGCAACCAGAGCAGTCTACAGCAGCCACCAGCGGTGCAGCCGGAGCCACAAGCAGCCAGCCAAGCGATAATGGCCACCATACAGATGCAGCATGGACGCAGGACGACCAGTCTGAAGGCCATCTATGAAGCCATCCATGGACCGGCTGGTACCACGGCCGAATTCTGCTTCCGCCTGCAACCAGAGCAGTCTACAGCAGCCACCAGCGGTGCAGCCGGAGCCACAAGCAGCTCGCACCACTCTCACCAACGTGGCTGGAGGCGTACAGCAGCCAGCCAAGCGATAATGGCCACCATACAGATGCAGCATGGACGCAGAACGACCAGTCTGAAGGGCATCTACGAAGCCATCCATGGACCGGCTGGTACCACGGCCGAATTCTGCTTCCGCCTGCAACCAGAGCAGTCTACAGCAGCCACCAGCGGTGCAGCCGGAGCCACAAGCAGCCAGCCAAGCGATAATGGCCACCATACAGATGCAGCATGGACGCAGGACGACCAGTCTGAAGGCCATCTATGAAGCCATCCATGGACCGGCTGGTACCACGGCCGAATTCTGCTTCCGCCTGCAACCAGAGCAGTCTACAGCAGCCACCAGCGGTGCAGCCGGAGCCACAAGCAGCTCGCACCACTCTCACCAACGTGCCTGGAGGCGTACAGCAGCCAGCCAAGCGATAATGGCCACCATACAGATGCAGCATGGACGCAGGACGACCAGTGTGAAGGCCATCTATGAAGCTATCCATGGACCGGCTGGTACCACGACCGAATTCTGCTTCCGCCTGCAACCAGAGCAGTCTTCAGCAGCCACCAGCGGTGCAGCCGGAACCACAAGCAGCCAGCCAAGAGATTATAGCCACCAAACAGATGCTGCATGGACGCAGGACGACCAGTCTGCAGGCCATCTATGAAGCCATCCATGGACCGGCTGGTACCACGACCGAATTCTGCTCCCGCCTGCAACCAGAGTAGTCTTCAGCAGCCACCAGCGGTGCAGCCGGAACCACAAGCAGCCAGCCAAGCGATTATAGCCACCAAACAGATGCAGCATGGACGCAGGACGACCAGTCTGAAGGCCATCTATGAAGCCATCCATGGACCGGCTGGTACCACGGCCGAATTCTGCTCCCGCCTGCAACCAGAGCAGTCTTCAGCAGCCACCAGCGGTGCAGCCGGAACCACAAGCAGCTCGCACCACTCTCACCAACGTGGCTGGAGGCGTACAGCAGCCAGCCAAGCGATAATGGCCACCAAACAGATGCAGCAGGGACGCAGGGCGACCAGTCTGAAGGCCATCTATGAAGCCATCCATGGACCGGCTGGTACCACGGCCGAATTCTGCTCCCGCCTGCAACCAGAGTAGTCTTCAGCAGCCACCAGCGGTGCAGCCGGAACCACAAGCAGCACGCACCAATCAGCGATAATGGCCACCAAACAGATGCAGCAGGGACGCAGGGCGACCAGTCTGAAGGCCATCCATGGACCGGCTGGTACCACGGCCGAATTCTGCTCCCGCCTGCAACCAGAGTAGTCTTCAGCAGCCACCAGCGGTGCAGCCGGAACCACAAGCAGCCAGCCATGCGATTATAGCCACCAAACAGATGCAGCATGGACGCAGGACGACCAGTCTGAAGGCCATCTATGAAGCCATCCATGGACCGGCTGGTACCACGGCCGAATTCTGCTCCCGCCTGCAACCAGAGTAGTCTTCAGCAGCCACCAGCGGTGCAGCCGGAACCACAAGCAGCCAGCCAAGCGATTATAGCCACCAAACAGATGCAGCATGGACGCAGGACGACCAGTCTGAAGGCCATCTATGAAGCCATCCATGGACCGGCTGGTACCACGGCCGAATTCTGCTCCCGCCTGCAACCAGAGCAGTCTTCAGCAGCCACCAGCGGTGCAGCCGGAACCACAAGCAGCTCGCACCACTCTCACCAACGTGGCTGGAGGCGTACAGCAGCCAGCCAAGCGATAATGGCCACCAAACAGATGCAGCAGGGACGCAGGGCGACCAGTCTGAAGGCCATCTATGAAGCCATCCATGGACCGGCTGGTACCACGGCCGAATTCTGCTCCCGCCTGCAACCAGAGTAGTCTTCAGCAGCCACCAGCGGTGCAGCCGGAACCACAAGCAGCCAGCCAAGAGATTATAGCCACCAAACAGATGCTGCATGGACGCAGGACGACCAGTCTGCAGGCCATCTATGAAGCCATCCATGGACCGGCTGGTACCACGACCGAATTCTGCTTCCGCCTGCAACCAGAGCAGTATACAGCAGCCACCAGCGGTGCAGCCGGAGCCACAAGCAGCTCGCACCACTCTCACCAACGTGGCTGGAGGCGTACAGCAGCCAGCCAAGCGATAATGGCCACCATACAGATGCAGCATGGACGCAGGACGACCAGTCTGAAGGGCATCTATGAAGCCATCCATGGACCGGCTGGTACCACGGCCGAATTCTGCTCCCGCCTGCAACCAGAGCAGTCTACAGCAGCCACCAGCAGTGCAGCCGGAGCCACAAGCAGCTCGCACCACTCGCACCAACGAGGCTGGAGGCGTACAGCAGCCAGCCAAGCGATAATGGCCACCATACAGATGCAGCATGGACGCAGGACGACCAGTCTGAAGGGCATCTACGAAGCTATCCATGGACCAGCTGGTACCACGGCCGAATTCTGCTCCCGCCTGCAACCAGAGCAGACTTCAGCAGCCACCAGCGGTGCAGCCGGAACCACAAGCAGCACGCACCACTCAGCGATAATGGCCACCAAACAGATGCAGCAGGGACGCAGGGCGACCAGTCTGAAGGCCATCCATGGACCGGCTGGTACCACGGCCGAATTCTGCTCCCGCCTGCAACCAGAGTAGTCTTCAGCAGCCACCAGCGGTGCAGCCGGAACCACAAGCAGCCAGCCAAGCGATTATAGCCACCAAACAGATGCAGCATGGACGCAGGACGACCAGTCTGAAGGCCATCTATGAAGCCATCCATGGACCGGCTGGTACCACGGCCGAATTCTGCTCCCGCCTGCAACCAGAGCAGTCTACAGCAGCCACCAGCGGTGCAGCCGGAGCCACAAGCAGCCAGCCAAGCGATAATGGCCACCATACAGATGCAGCATGGACGCAGGACGACCAGTCTGAAGGCCATCTATGAAGCCATCCATGGACCGGCTGGTACCACGGCCGAATTCTGCTTCCGCCTGCAACCAGAGCAGTCTACAGCAGCCACCAGCGGTGCAGCCGGAGCCACAAGCAGCTCGCACCACTCTCACCAACGTGGCTGGAGGCGTACAGCAGCCAGCCAAGCGATAATGGCCACCATACAGATGCAGCATGGACGCAGAACGACCAGTCTGAAGGGCATCTACGAAGCCATCCATGGACCGGCTGGTACCACGGCCGAATTCTTCTTCCGCCTGCAACCAGAGCAGTCTACAGCAGCCACCAGCGGTGCAGCCGGAGCCACAAGCAGCCAGCCAAGCGATAATGGCCACCATACAGATGCAGCATGGACGCAGGACGACCAGTCTGAAGGCCATCTATGAAGCCATCCATGGACCGGCTGGTACCACGGCCGAATTCTGCTTCCGCCTGCAACCAGAGCAGTCTACAGCAGCCACCAGCGGTGCAGCCGGAGCCACAAGCAGCTCGCACCACTCTCACCAACGTGCCTGGAGGCGTACAGCAGCCAGCCAAGCGATAATGGCCACCATACAGATGCAGCATGGACGCAGGACGACCAGTGTGAAGGCCATCTATGAAGCTATCCATGGACCGGCTGGTACCACGACCGAATTCTGCTTCCGCCTGCAACCAGAGCAGTCTTCAGCAGCCACCAGCGGTGCAGCCGGAACCACAAGCAGCCAGCCAAGAGATTATAGCCACCAAACAGATGCTGCATGGACGCAGGACGACCAGTCTGCAGGCCATCTATGAAGCCATCCATGGACCGGCTGGTACCACGACCGAATTCTGCTTCCGCCTGCAACCAGAGCAGTATACAGCAGCCACCAGCGGTGCAGCCGGAGTCACAAGCAGCTCGCATCACTCTCACCAATCCCAAACGCACCACACTAGCCACGGCTGGTGACATAGCTACGGCCACGAGCATGGACACCTCGGCAGCAGCCACAGCGGGCACTGCAGTCACCACCAGGAGAAACAGAAGAAGCTTAACTCGGCCCTGCCGCTGTCCACGTCTCTGGCTGTAGAGACGGTGGACACCTCCACGTCCGACGGTAACTCCATTGCCTCGTTAACGTCATACATGAGCGTGGATACGATGGATTCGTCGCCGTAGAGAGCATACGGCGGCGGCGGCTGCAGCCTCGACTCGACCTCGAATCTCCCGGCCTGGTCCACGCTCTCCATGACGGTGATAGGTGCGTTTGATTTGGTGGGGCACGGGCATTAAAATAATTAATTTAATAAAATTATAGTTTCCGTTTTACCATTTGTGTTACAACTCAATTTTAAATGAAAAATTGTATTGTTCTCAAGTTACAGCAGTGCTGGAAAATGCAATGTCTTCAACACTGTGCAGCACTGATCTATCGATAACTATACGTTGTGAGCAAAAAGTGATCCGATATTTGGTTTGAGTCTGAGCTAACTGTTATACCAAGATCTTGCGAAGGTTCGAAACTTGGACTTTTTATAACAGTTTATCAAATTTTTAGTCGCCTTCTGCTGCCTTCTGTTCGCCTGTTACTCCAAACCGTGAAACGTGCAATTTGCTTCCAAATTTTCGGAACTCGGCCCATCCCAATGCCCAGGAACCAGGTCAATGAATCAGCACATATATATATTTGACAAATCCAGCTTTATTTGGAAATGAGAAAACTTGCTTCCTTACTAACTATACATATTATTTGGATACATATATTTTTATAACATTGGATATCGCATTGGAATCTCGTGCATCAGCTCTTACGGGGCGACCAGACGCCACCAGCACGGAAAACGAAGGCCATCAGGCGAAGTCAACCTCAGTTCCGTTCGTGTCCGTGCTGCGTCCACGCTGCATCTGTTTGGTGGCCATTATCGCTTGGCTGGCTGCTGTACGCCTCCAGCCACGTTTGTGAGAGTGGTGCGAGCTGCTTGTGGCTCCGGCTGCACCGCTGGTGCCTGCTGTAGACTGCTCTGGTTGCAGGCGGAAGCAGAATTCGGTCGTGGTACCAGCCGGTCCATGGATGGCTTCATAGAAGGCCTTCAGACTGGTCGTCCTGCGTCCATGCTACATCTGTATGGTGGCCATTATCGCTTGGCTGGCTGCTGTACGCCTCCAGCCACGTTGGTGAGAGTGGTGCGAGCTGCTTGTGGCTCCGGCTGCACCGCTGGTGGCTGCTGTAGACTGCTCTGGTTGCAGGCGGAAGCAGAATTCGGCCGTGGTACCAGCCGGTCCATGGATGGCTTCATAGATGGCCTTCAGACTGGTCGTCCTGCGTCCATGCTGCATCTGTATGGTGGCCATTATCGCTTGGCTGGCTGCTGTACGCCTCCAGCCACGTTGGTGAGAGTGGTGCGAGCTGCTTGTGGCTCCGGCTGCACCGCTGGTGGCTGCTGTAGACTGCTCTGGTTGCAGGCGGAAGCAGAATTCGGCCGTGGTACCAGCCGGTCCATGGGTGGCTTCATAGATGGCCTTCAGACTGGTCGTCCTGCGTCCATGCAGCATCTGTTTGGTGGCCATTATCGCTTGGCTGGCTGCTGTACGCCTCCAGCCACGTTGGTGAGAGTGGTGCGAGCTGCTTGTGGCTCCGGCTGCACCGCTGGTGGCTGCTGTAGACTGCTCTGGTTGCAGGCGGGAGCAGAATTCGGCCGTGGTACCAGCCGGTCCATGGATGGCTTCATAGATGGCCTTCAGACTGGTCGTCCTGCGTCCATGCTGCATCTGTATGGTGGCCATTATCGCTTCGCTGGCTGCTGTGCGGCTCCAGCCACGTTGGTGAGAGTGGTGCGAGCTGCTTGTGGCTCCGGCTGCACCGCTGGTGGCTGCTGTAGACTGCTCTGGTTGCAGGCGGAAGCAGAATTCGGTCGTGGTACCAGCCGGTCCATGGATGGCTTCATAGATGGCCTTCAGACTGGTCGTCCTGCGTCCATGCTGCATCTGTATGGTGGCCATAATCGCTTCGCTGGCTGCTGTGCGGCTCCAGCCACGTTGGTGAGAGTGGTGCGAGCTGCTTGTGGCTCCGGCTGCACCGCTGGTGGCTGCTGTAGACTGCTCTGGTTGCAGGCGGAAGCAGAATTCGGTCGTGGTACCAGCCGGTCCATGGATGGCTTCATAGATGGCCTTCAGACTGGTCGTCCTGCGTCCATGCTGCATCTGTATGGTGGCCATTATCGCTTCGCTGGCTGCTGTGCGGCTCCAGCCACGTTGGTGAGAGTGGTGCGAGCTGCTTGTGGCTCCGGCTGCACCGCTGGTGGCTGCTGTAGACTGCTCTGGTTGCAGGCGGAAGCAGAATTCGGTCGTGGTACCAGCCGGTCCATGGATGGCTTCATAGATGGCCTTCAGACTGGTCGTCCTGCGTCCATGCTGCATCTGTATGGTGGCCATTATCGCTTCGCTGGCTGCTGTGCGGCTCCAGCCACGTTGGTGAGAGTGGTGCGAGCTGCTTGTGGCTCCGGCTGCACCGCTGGTGGCTGCTGTAGACTGCTCTGGTTGCAGGCGGAAGCAGAATTCGGTCGTGGTACCAGCCGGTCCATGGATGGCTTCATAGATGCCCTTCAGACTGGTCGCCGTGCGTCCATGCTGCATCTGTATGGTGGCCATTATCGCTTGGCTGGCTGCTGTACGCCTCCAGGCACGTTGGTGAGAGTGGTGCGAGCTTCTTGTGGCTCCGGCTGCACCGCTGGTGGCTGCTGTAGACTGCTCTGGTTGCAGGCGGAAGCAGAATTCGGCCGTGGTACCAGCCGGTCCATGGATGGCTTCATAGATGGCCTTCAGACTGGTCGTCCTGCGTCCATGCTGCATCTGTTTGGTGGCTATAATCGCTTGGCTGGCTCCTTGTGGTTCCGGCTGCACCGCTGGTGGCTGCTGAAGACTGCTCTGGTTGCAGGCGGAAGCAGAATTCGGTCGTGGTACCAGCCGGTCCATGGATAGCTTCATAGATGGCCTTCACACTGGTCGTCCTGCGTCCATGCTGCATCTGTATGGTGGCCATTATCGCTTGGCTGGCTGCTGTACGCCTCCAGGCACGTTGGTGAGAGTGGTGCGAGCTGCTTGTGGCTCCGGCTGCACCGCTGGTGGCTGCTGTAGACTGCTCTGGTTGCAGGCGGAAGCAGAATTCGGCCGTGGTACCAGCCGGTCCATGGATGGCTTCATAGATGGCCTTCAGACTGGTCGTCCTGCGTCCATGCTGCATCTGTATGGTGGCCATTATCGCTTGGCTGGCTGCTTGTGGCTCCGGCTGCACCGCTGGTGGCTGCTGTAGACTGCTCTGGTTGCAGGCGGAAGCAGAATTCGGCCGTGGTACCAGCCGGTCCATGGATGGCTTCGTAGATGCCCTTCAGACTGGTCGTTCTGCGTCCATGCTGCATCTGTATGGTGGCCATTATCGCTTGGCTGGCTGCTGTACGCCTCCAGCCACGTTGGTGAGAGTGGTGCGAGCTGCTTGTGGCTCCGGCTGCACCGCTGGTGGCTGCTGTAGACTGCTCTGGTTGCAGGCGGAAGCAGAATTCGGCCGTGGTACCAGCCGGTCCATGGATGGCTTCATAGATGGCCTTCAGACTGGTCGTCCTGCGTCCATGCTGCATCTGTATGGTGGCCATTATCGCTTGGCTGGCTGCTTGTGGCTCCGGCTGCACCGCTGGTGGCTGCTGTAGACTGCTCTGGTTGCAGGCGGGAGCAGAATTCGGCCGTGGTACCAGCCGGTCCATGGATGGCTTCATAGATGGCCTTCAGACTGGTCGTCCTGCGTCCATGCAGCATCTGTGTGGTGGCTATAATCGCTTGGCTGGCTGCTTGTGGCTCCGGCTGCACCGCTGGTGGCTGCTGTAGACTGCTCTGGTTGCAGGCGGGAGCAGAATTCGGCCGTGGTACCAGCCGGTCCATGGATGGCTTCATAGATGCCCTTCAGACTGGTCATCCTGCGTCCATGCTGCATCTGTATGGTGGCCATTATCGCTTGGCTGGCTGCTGGACGCCTCCAGCCACGTTGGTGAGAGTGGTGCGAGCTGCTTGTGGCTCCGGCTGCACAGCTGGTGGCTGCTGTAGACTGCTCTGGTTGCAGGCGGAAGCAGAATTCGGCCGTGCTACCAGCCGGTTCATGGAAGGCTTCATAGATGGCCTTCAGACTGGTCGTCCTGCGTCCCTGCTGCATCTGTTTGGTGGCCATTATCGCTGAGTGGTGCGTGCTGCTTGTGGTTCCGGCTGCACCGCTGGTGGCTGCTGAAGACTGCTCTGGTTGCAGGCGGAAGCAGAATTCGGTCGTGGTACCAGCCGGTCCTTGGATGGCTTCATAGATGGCCTTCAGACTGGTCGTCCTGCGTCCATGCTGCATCGGTAAGGTGGCCATTATCGCTTGGCTGGCTGCTGTACGCCTCCAGCCACGTTGGTGAGAGTGGTGCGAGCTGCTTGTGGTTCCGGCTGCACCGCTGGTGGCTGCTGAAGACTGCTCTGGTTGCAGGCGGAAAGCAGAATTCGGCCGTGGTACCAGCCGGTCCATGGATGGCTTCATAGATGGCCTTCAGACTGGTCGTCCTGCGTCCATGATGCATCTGTATGGTGGCCATTATCGCTTCGCTGGCTGCTGTGCGGCTCCAGCCACGTTGGTGAGAGTGGTGCGAGCTGCTTGTGGTTCCGGCTGCACCGCTGGTGGCTGCTGAAGACTGCTCTGGTTGCAGGCGGAAGCAGAATTCGGTCGTGGTACCAGCCGGTCCATGGATGGCTTCATAGATGCCCTTCAGACTGGTCGCCCTGCGTCCATGCTGCATCTGTATGGTGGCCATTATCGCTTGGCTGGCTGCTGTACGCCTCCAGCCACGTTGGAGAGAATGGTGCGAGCTTCTTGTGGCTCCGGCTGCACCGCTGGTGGCTGCTGTAGACTGCTCTGGTTGCAGGCGGAAGCAGAATTCGGTCGTGGTACCAGCCGGTCCATGGATGGCTTCATAGATGCCCTTCAGACTGGTCATCCTGCGTCCATGCTGCATCTGTATGGTGGCCATTATCGCTTGGCTGGCTGCTGGACGCCTCCAGCCACGTTGGTGAGAGTGGTGCGAGCTGCTTGTGGCTCCGGCTGCACCGCTGGTGGCTGCTGTAGACTGCTCTGGTTGCAGGCGGAAGCAGAATTCGGCCGTGCTACCAGCCGGTTCATGGAAGGCTTCATAGATGGCCTTCAGACTGGTCGTCCTGCGTCCCTGCTGCATCTGTTTGGTGGCCATTATCGCTGAGTGGTGCGTGCTGCTTGTGGTTCCGGCTGCACCGCTGGTGGCTGCTGAAGACTGCTCTGGTTGCAGGCGGGAGCAGAATTCGGCCGTGGTACCAGCCGGTTCATCGATGGTTTCATAGATGGTCTTCAGACTGGTCGTCCTGCGTCCATGCTGCATCGGTAAGGTGGCCATTATCGCTTGGCTGGCTGCTGTACGCCTCCAGCCACGTTGGTGAGAGTGGTGCGAGCTGCTTGTGGTTCCGGCTGCACCGCTGGTGGCTGCTGAAGACTGCTCTGGTTGCAGGCGGAAGCAGAATTCGGTCGTGGTACCAGCCGGTCCATGGATGGCTTCATAGATGGCCTTCAGACTGGTCGTCCTGCGTCCATGCTGCATCTGTATGGTGGCCATTATCGCTTGGCTGGCTGCTGTACGCCTCCAGCCACGTTGGTGAGAGTGGTGCGAGCTGCTTGTGGCTCCGGCTGCACCGCTGGTGGCTGCTGTTGACTGCTCTGGTTGCAGGCGGAAGCAGAATTCGGTCGTGGTACCAGCCGGTCCATGGATGGCTTCATAGATGGCCTTCAGACTGGTCGTCCTGCGTCCATGCTGCATCTGTATGGTGGCCATTATCGCTTCGCTGGCTGCTGTGCGGCTCCAGCCACGTTGGTGAGAGTGGTGCGAGCTGCTTGTGGCTCCGGCTGCACCGCTGGTGGCTGCTGTAGACTGCTCTGGTTGCAGGCGGAAGCAGAATTCGGTCGTGGTACCAGCCGGTCCATGGATGGCTTCATAGATGCCCTTCAGACTGGTCGCCCTGCGTCCATGCAGCATCTGTTTGGTGGCCATTATCGCTGAGTGGTGCGTGCTGCTTGTGGCTCCGGATGCACCGCGGGTGGCTGCTGTAGACTGCTATGGTTGCAGGCGGAAGCAGAATTCGGTCGTGGTACCAGCCGGTCCATGGATGGCTTCATAGATGGCCTTCAGACTGGTCGTCCTGCGTCCATGCTGCATCTGTATGGTGGCCATTATCGCTTGGCTGGCTGCTGTACGCCTCCAGCCACGTTGGTGAGAGTGGTGCGAGCTGCTTGTGGCTCCGGCTGCACCGCTGGTGGCTGCTGTAGACTGCTTTGGTTGCAGGCGGAAGCAGAATTCGGTCGTGGTACCAGCCGGTCCATGGATGGCTTCATAGATGGCCTTCAGACTGGTCGCCCTGCGTCCATGCAGCATCTGTTTGGTGGCTATTATCGCTTGGCTGGCTGCTTGTGGCTCCGGCTGCACCGCTGGTGGCTGCTGTAGACTGCTCTGGTTGCAGGCGGAAGCAGAATTCGGTCGTGGTACCAGCCGGTCCATGGATGGCTTCATAGATGCCCTTCAGACTGGTCGTCCTGCGTCCTTGCTACATCTGTATGGTGGCCATTATCGCTTGGCTGGCTGCTGTACGCCTCCAGCCACGTTGGTGAGAGTGGTGCGAGCTGCTTGTGGCTCCGGCTGCACCGCTGGTGGCTGCTGTAGACTGCTCTGGTTGCAGGCGGGAGCAGAATTCGGCCGTGGTACCAGCCGGTCCGTGGATGGCTTCATAGATGGCCTTCAGACTGGTCGTCCTGCGTCCATGCTGCATCTGTATGGTGGCCATTATCGCTTCGCTGGCTGCTGTGCGGCTCCAGCCACGTTGGTGAGAGTGGTGCGAGCTGCTTGTGGCTCCGGCTGCACCGCTGGTGGCTGCTGTAGACTGCTCTGGTTGCAGGCGGAAGCAGAATTCGGTCGTGGTACCAGCCGGTCCATGGATGGCTTTATAGATGCCCTTCAGACTGGTCGCCCTGCGTCCATGCAGCATCTGTTTGGTGGCTATAATCGCTTGGCTGGCTGCTCTTGTGGCTCCGGCTGCACCGCTGGTGGCTGCTGTAGACTGCTCTGGTTGCAGGCGGAAGCAGAATTCGGTCGTGGTACCAGCCGGTCCATGGATGGCTTCATAGATGCCCTTCAGACTGGTCGTCCTGCGTCCTTGCTGCATCTGTATGGTGGCCATTATCGCTTGGCTGGCTGCTGTACGCCTCCAGCCACGTTGGTGAGAGTGGTGCGAGCTGGTTGTGGCTCCGGCTGCACCGCTGGTGGCTGCTGTAGACTGCTCTGGTTGCAGGCGGGAGCAGAATTCGGCCGTGGTACCAGCCGGTCCATGGATGGCTTCATAGATGGCCTTCAGACTGGTCGTCCTGCGTCCATGCTGCATCTGTATGGTGGCCATTATCGCTTCGCTGGCTGCTGTGCGGCTCCAGCCACGTTGGTGAGAGTGGTGCGAGCTGCTTGTGGCTCCGGCTGCACCGCTGGTGGCTGCTGTAGACTGCTCTGGTTGCAGGCGGAAGCAGAATTCGGTCGTGGTACCAGCCGGTCCATGGATGGCTTCATAGATGGCCTTCAGACTGGTCGTCCTGCGTCCATGCTGCATCTGTATGGTGGCCATAATCGCTTCGCTGGCTGCTGTGCGGCTCCAGCCACGTTGGTAAGAGTGGTGCGAGCTGCTTGTGGCTCCGGCTGCACCGCTGGTGGCTGCTGTAGACTGCTCTGGTTGCAGGCGGAAGCAGAATTCGGTCGTGGTACCAGCCGGTCCATGGATGGCTTCATAGATGGCCTTCAGACTGGTCGTCCTGCGTCCATGCTGCATCTGTATGGTGGCCATTATCGCTTCGCTGGCTGCTGTGCGTCCAGCCACGTTGGTGAGAGTGGTGCGAGCTGCTTGTGGCTCCGGCTGCACCGCTGGTGGCTGCTGTAGACTGCTCTGGTTGCAGGCGGAAGCAGAATTCGGCGTGGTACCAGCCGGTCCATGGATGGCTTCATAGATGCCCTTCAGACTGGTCGCCGTGCGTCCATGCTGCATCTGTATGGTGGCCATTATCGCTTGGCTGGCTGCTGTTGTGGCTCCGGCTGCACCGCTGGTGGCTGCTGTAGACTCCTCTGGTTGCAGGCGGGAGCAGAATTCGGCCGTGGTACCAGCCGGTCCATGGATGGCTTCATAGATGGCCTTCAGACTGGTCGTCCTGCGTCCATGCTGCATCTGTATGGTGGCCATTATCGCTTGGCTGGCTGCTGTACGCCTCCAGCCACGTTGGTGAGAGTGGTGCGAGCTGCTTGTGGCTCCGGCTGCACCGCTGGTGGCTGCTGTAGTCTGCTCTGGTTGCAGGCGGGAGCAGAATTCGGCCGTGGTACCAGCCGGTCCATGGATGGCTTCATAGATGGCCTTCAGACTGGTCGTCCTGCGTCCATGCTGCATCTGTATGGTGGCCATTATCGCTTGGCTGGCTGCTTACGCCTCCAGCCACGTTGGTGAGAGTGGTGCGAGCTGCTTGTGGCTCCGGCTGCACCGCTGGTGGCTGCTGTAGACTGCTCTGGTCGCAGGCGGGAGCAGAATTCGGCCGTGGTACCAGCCGGTCCATGGATGGCTTCATAGATGGCCTTCAGACTGGTCGTCCTGCGTCCATGCTGCATCTGTATGGTGGCCATTATCGCTTGGCTGGCTGCTGTACGCCTCCAGCCACGTTGGTGAGAGTGGTGCGTGCTGCTTGTGGTTCCGGCTGCACCGCTGGTGGCGGCTGAAGACTGCTCTGGTTGCAGGCGGAAGCAGAATTCGGTCGTGGTACCAGCCGGTTCATGGATGGTTTCATAGATGGTCTTCAGACTGGTCGTCCTGCGTCCATGCTGCATCGGTAAGGTGGCCATTATCGCTTGGCTGGCTGCTGTACGCCTCCAGCCACGTTGGTGAGAGTGGTGCGAGCTGCTTGTGGCTCCGGCTGCACCGCTGGTGGCTGCTGTAGACTACTCTGGTTGCAGGCGGGAGCAGAATTCGGCCGTGGTACCAGCCGGTCCATGGATGGCTTCATAGATGGCCTTCAGACTGGTCGTCCTGCGTCCATGCAGCATCTGTGTGGTGGCTATAATCGCTTGGCTGGCTGCTCTGTGGCTCCGGCTGCACCGCTGGTGGCTGCTGTAGACTGCTCTGGTTGCAGGCGGGAGCAGAATTCGGCCGTGGTACCAGCCGGTCCATGGATGGCTTCATAGATGGCCTTCAGACTGGTCGTCCTGCGTCCATGCTGCATCTGTATGGTGGCCATTATCGCTTGGCTGGCTGCTGCCCTCCCCAACCGGAAAAGTGGAGCTTCTTGTGGCTCCGGCTGCACCGCTGGTGGGTGCTGTAGACTGCTCTGGTTGCAGGCGGAAGCAGAATTCGGTCGTGGTACCAGCCGGTCCATGGATGGCTTCATAGATGGCCTTCAGACTGGTCGTCCTGCGTCCATGCTGCATCTGTATGGTGGCCATTATCGCTTGGCTGGCTGCTGTACGCCTCCAGCCACGTTGGTGAGAGTGGTGCGAGCTGCTTGTGGCTCCGGCTGCACCGCTGGTGGCTGCTGTAGACTGCTCTGGTTGCAGGCGGAAGCAGAATTCGGTCGTGGTACCAGCCGGTCCATGGATGGCTTCATAGATGCCCTTCAGACTGGTCATCCTGCGTCCATGCTGCATCTGTATGGTGGCCATTATCGCTTGGCTGGCTGCTGGACGCCTCCAGCCACGTTGGTGAGAGTGGTGCGAGCTGCTTTTGGCTCCGGCTGCACCGCTGGTGGCTGCTGTAGACTGCTCTGGTTGCAGGCGGAAGCAGAATTCGGCCGTGCTACCAGCCGGTTCATGGAAGGCTTCATAGATGGCCTTCAGACTGGTCGTCCTGCGTCCCTGCTGCATCTGTTTGGTGGCCATTATCGCTGAGTGGTGCGTGCTGCTTGTGGTTCCGGCTGCACCGCTGGTGGCTGCTGAAGACTGCTCTGGTTGCAGGCGGAAGCAGAATTCGGTCGTGGTACCAGCCGGTCCATGGATGGCTTCATAGATGGCCTTCAGACTGGTCGTCCAGCGTCCATGCTGCATCTGTATGGTGGCCATTATCGCTTCGCTGGCTGCTGTGCGGCTCCAGCCACGTTGGTGAGAGTGGTGCGAGCTGCTTGTGGCTCCGGCTGCACCGCTGGTGGCTGCTGTAGACTGCTCTGGTTGCAGGCGGAAGCAGAATTCGGTCGTGGTACCAGCCGGTCCATGGATGGCTTCATAGATGCCCTTCAGACTGGTCGCCCTGCGTCCATGCAGCATCTGTTTGGTGGCCATTATCGCTGAGTGGTGCGTGCTGCTTGTGGCTCCGGATGCACCGCGGGTGGCTGCTGTAGACTGCTCTGGTTGCAGGCGGAAGCAGAATTCGGTCGTGGTACCAGCCGGTCCATGGATGGCTTCATAGATGGCCTTCAGACTGGTCGTCCTGCGTCCATGCTGCATCTGTATGGTGGCCATTATCGCTTGGCTGGCTGCTGTACGCCTCCAGCCACGTTGGTGAGAGTGGTGCGAGCTGCTTGTGGCTCCGGCTGCACCGCTGGTGGCTGCTGTAGACTGCTCTGGTTGCAGGCGGAAGCAGAATTCGGTCGTGGTACCAGCCGGTCCATGGATGGCTTCATAGATGCCCTTCAGACTGGTCATCCTGCGTCCATGCTGCATCTGTATGGTGGCCATTATCGCTTGGCTGGCTGCTGGACGCCTCCAGCCACGTTGGTGAGAGTGGTGCGAGCTGCTTTTGGCTCCGGCTGCACCGCTGGTGGCTGCTGTAGACTGCTCTGGTTGCAGGCGGAAGCAGAATTCGGCCGTGCTACCAGCCGGTTCATGGAAGGCTTCATAGATGGCCTTCAGACTGTTCGTCCTGCGTCCCTGCTGCATCTGTTTGGTGGCCATTATCGCTGAGTGGTGCGTGCTGCTTGTGGTTCCGGCTGCACCGCTGGTGGCTGCTGAAGACTGCTCTGGTTGCAGGCGGGAGCAGAATTCGGTCGTGGTACCAGCCGGTCCATGGATGGCTTCATAGATGCCCTTCAGACTGGTCATCCTGCGTCCATGCTGCATCTGTATGGTGGCCATTATCGCTTCGCTGGCTGCTGTGCGGCTCCAGCCACGTTGGTGAGAGTGGTGCGAGCTGCTTGTGGTTCCGGCTGCACCGCTGGTGGCTGCTGAAGACTGCTCTGGTTGCAGGCGGAAGCAGAATTCGGTCGTGGTACCAGCCGGTCCATGGATGGCTTCATAGATGCCCTTCAGACTGGTCATCCTGCGTCCATGCTGCATCTGTATGGTGGCCATTATCGCTTGAGGTGGTGCGAGCTGCTTGTGGCTCCGGCTGCACCGCTGGTGGCTGCTGTAGACTGCTCTGGTTGCAGGCGGAAGCAGAATTCGGCCGTGCTACCAGCCGGTTCATGGAAGGCTTCATAGATGGCCTTCAGACTGGTCGTCCTGCGTCCCTGCTGCATCTGTTTGGTGGCCATTATCGCTGAGTGGTGCGGAGCTGCTTGTGGTTCCGGCTGCACCGCTGGTGGCTGCTGAAGACTGCTCTGGTTGCAGGCGGAAGCAGAATTCGGTCGTGGTACCAGCCGGTCCATGGATGGCTTCATAGATGGCCTTCAGACTGGTCGTCCTGCGTCCATGCTGCATCTGTATGGTGGCCATTATCGCTTGGCTGGCTGCTGTACGCCTCCAGCCACGTTGGTGAGAGTGGTGCGAGCTGCTTGTGGCTCCGGCTGCACCGCTGGTGGCTGCTGTTGACTGCTCTGGTTGCAGGCGGAAGCAGAATTCGGTCGTGGTACCAGCCGGTCCATGGATGGCTTCATAGATGGCCTTCAGACTGGTCGTCCTGCGTCCATGCTGCATCTGTATGGTGGCCATTATCGCTTCGCTGGCTGCTGTGCGGCTCCAGCCACGTTGGTGAGAGTAGTGCGAGCTGCTTGTGGCTCCGGCTGCACCGCTGGTGGCTGCTGTAGACTGCTCTGGTTGCAGGCGGAAGCAGAATTCGGTCGTGGTACCAGCCGGTCCATGGATGGCTTCATAGATGCCCTTCAGACTGGTCGCCCTGCGTCCATGCAGCATCTGTTTGGTGGCCATTATCGCTGAGTGGTGCGTGCTGCTTGTGGCTCCGGATGCACCGCGGGTGGCTGCTGTAGACTGCTATGGTTGCAGGCGGAAGCAGAATTCGGTCGTGGTACCAGCCGGTCCATGGATGGCTTCATAGATGGCCTTCAGACTGGTCGTCCTGCGTCCATGCTGCATCTGTATGGTGGCCATTATCGCTTGGCTGGCTGCTGTACGCCTCCAGCCACGTTGGTGAGAGTGGTGCGAGCTGCTTGTGGCTCCGGCTGCACCGCTGGTGGCTGCTGTAGACTGCTCTGGTTGCAGGCGGAAGCAGAATTTGGTCGTGGTACCAGCCGGTCCATGGATGGCTTCATAGATGCCCTTCAGACTGGTCGCCCTGCGTCCATGCAGCATCTGTTTGGTGGCTATTATCGCTTGGCTGGCTGCTTGTGGCTCCGGCTGCACCGCTGGTGGCTGCTGTAGACTGCTCTGGTTGCAGGCGGAAGCAGAATTCGGTCGTGGTACCAGCCGGTCCATGGATGGCTTCATAGATGTCCTTCAGACTGGTCGTCCTGCGTCCTTGCTACATCTGTATGGTGGCCATTATCGCTTGGCTGGCTGCTGTACGCCTCCAGCCACGTTGGTGAGAGTGGTGCGAGCTGCTTGTGGCTCCGGCTGCACCGCTGGTGGCTGCTGTAGACTGCTCTGGTTGCAGGCGGAAGCAGCATTCGGCCGTGGTACCAGCCGGTCCATGGATGGCTTCATAGATGGCCTTCAGACTGGTCATCCTGCGTCCATGCAGCATCTGTTTGGTGGCCGTTATCGCTGAGTGGTGCGTGCTGCTTGTGGCTCCGGATGCACCGCGGGTGGCTGCTGTAGACTGCTCTGGTTGCAGGCGGAAGCAGAATTCGGTCGTGGTACCAGCCGGTCCATGGATGGCTTCATAGATGGCCTTCAGACTGGTCGTCCTGCGTCCATGCTGCATCTGTATGGTGGCCATTATCGCTTGGCTGGCTGCTGTACGCCTCCAGCCACGTTGGTGAGAGTGGTGCGAGCTGCTTGTGGCTCCGGCTGCACCGCTGGTGGCTGCTGTAGACTGCTCTGGTTGCAGGCGGAAGCAGAATTCGGTCGTGGTACCAGCCGGTCCATGGATGGCTTCATAGATGCCCTTCAGACTGGTCGCCCTGCGTCCATGCAGCATCTGTTTGGTGGCTATTATCGCTTGGCTGGCTGCTTGTAGGCTCCGGCTCACTGCTGGTGGCTGCTTAGACTGCTCTGGTTGCAGGCGGCAAAGCAAATTCGGTGGTACTACCAGCCGTCCATGGAGTGAGCTTCATAGATGGCCTTCAGACTGGTCGTCCTGCGTCCATGCTGCATCTGTATGGTGGCCATTATCGCTTGGCTGGCTGCTGTACGCCTCAGGGATTTGGTGAGAGTGGTGCGAGCTGCTTGTGGCTCCGGCTGCACCGCTGGTGGCTGCTGTAGACTGCTCTGGTTGCAGGCGGAAGCAGAATTCGGTCGTGGTACCAGCCGGTCCATGGATGGCTTCATAGATGCCCTTCAGACTGGTCGTTCTTGGGACTGAAAGCGGAGGCTCCTCCACCAAGCTGCTGCAGGTTGTAGGTGACCGTAACATTGCCGCTGGCGGCGGCGCGTCCAGCAACAATGCCCCTGTTTCTGTGATTGTCTGTGGTCTGGCTCACCACCGAATCGGCAGCTCCTGTCAGGGAAATGGTGGCCAGTTCGCAGTTGAACTTGAATAGCTCACTGTCAGGCGCCGCAAACAGCGCTCGACCAGCTCATGGATTTGTGTTGCGACGGCCACGAGAAGGTGGCGTCCTCCATCACCTTAAAGTACTCAACGCCCAGGCTGTGGAACTCCGTGTCCATGGCCTCGTGCTGCAGCTCGACTCGCATGCACGACAATGTAAAAAGAAGACGTGCACCTTCTTGTCCAGTGTTGTCAGTGAATAAAGTGGATGAGGCATGAGATGCTGCAACCTGATTTTGTTTGGCGGTACGCACCACGTACTGCAAGATTGAGCTCGGGCAGCTCTTGGAACAAGTGCTCGATCATCTCCATGTAGTCCGCCAGGTTGAGCATGTTAGATGTGAAAATGCTGGGGTCAAAAAAATAAAAACAGCGGCGATTTAAAAAACATTCTTGAAAACGACTTTACGTAATTAGCAGCAGTGTGCCTGCAAAGTTTTACCTTCAAAATGCCGAATATTCGGTATATACCGTAATAGAAGTCGGTTACACTTGATTTTATCATGACTGAAAAATTATCGATAGTTTTACAGCTGCCAAACTGTTGAAGCTTTAAGGCTTTTCACATTTACATAAACTGGTCACACTTAACCAGCTCACGAACTATAAAGTTATCGATTGTTCAAGTTTTTGCGTTTTCTAGCACTGCTGTAATTAAAAAAAAAATTAAATTAAATGTTCCACTTAAATTAAAGTTTTAAATGCAATAGGGGTACCAATTTAAGTTAATATATGATAAACCCCATGCTAATATTTAATTGTTCGACTTTATCGTTTAATTCACTTATTGCCTGGCAAATACACGTTGCCCGTTCTGGGGATTGGGAATTGTAGCCCACGAAACCAACGGCTCCTGCTACCGTCATGGAGAGGTACCAGAATTCGGCCGTGGTACCAGCCGATTCATGGATAGCTTCATAGCTGACCTTCAAACTGGTCGTCCTGCATTCATGCCGCATCTGTTTGGTGGCCACTATCGATTGGCTGGCTGCTGTACGCCTCCAGCCACGTTGGCGGGCTTGCGCGTCAAACCAACGGTTCCTGCCGACGTCATAGAGAGCGAGCGGCTGGTCAGGCCACCGGCGGAGAGATTCGTCGAGGCCGCAGCCCAGCCGTCGCCGTAAAGAGCATGTTCACCGAATTCACACTCATGGATAAGGTTGACGAGACAATGAAGTTGCCGCCGAACGTGAAGGTGCCCACCTACAGCCAGAGACGTGGGCAGCGGAAGGGCCGTGTTTAGCTTCTTCGATCTCCTGGTGGGGGCTGCTGTGCCCGCTGTGGCTGCTGTCGTGGTGTCCATGCTCGTGGCCGTAGCTATGTCACCAGCCGTGGCTGGTGTGGTGCGTTTGGGATTGGTGAGAGTGATGCGAGCTGGTTGTGACTCCGGCTGCACAGCTGGTGACTGCTGTAGACTACTCTGGTTGCAGGCGGAACCGAGAAATGGGCCGTGGTACCAGCCGCTTCACAGCTGGCCTTCAGACTGGTCTTTCGTGGGATTGAAATCGGAGGCTCTTCCATAAGCTGCGGCAGGTTGTAGGTGACCGTGGCATTGCCGCTGGCGGTGGCGTGTTCAGCACAGATTGTCCCTGTTTCTGTGATTGTCTGTGGGCTGGCGACGACCGAATCGGCAGCTTCGTCAGGGAAGTGGTGGCCAGTTCGCAGTTAAACTTGAATAGCTCACTGTTAGGCGCCGCAAACAGCGCTCGACCAGCTCATGGATTTGCGTCGCGATGGCCACTTTCTCGTCGGCGTACTCAACCACCTTGAAGTACTCACCGTCCAGGTGGGGAATTCAGTGTCCATGGTCTCGTGCTGCAGCTCAACTCGCTTACACTACTAGAAGAAGAGGTGCGCCTTTTTGTCCAGTGCTGTCCGTGGATAGTGGATGAGGTATTAGACGCTGCAACCTGATTTTGTTTGGCGGGACTCACCACGTACTGCAAGATTGAGCTCGAGCAGCTCTTGGGACAAGTGCTCGATCATCTCCATGTAGTCCTCCAGGTTGAGCATGTTAGATATGAAAATCCTGGGTCAAAAAAATAAAAACAACGGCGATTTAAAAAACATTCTTGCGAAATGACTTTCACTAAATTAGCAGCAGTGTGCCTGCAAAGTTTTACCTTCAAAATGCCGAATATTCGGTATATACCGTAATAGAAGTTGGTCACACTTGATTTTATCACGATCTGAAAAATTATCGATAGTTTACAGCTGCCAGACTGTTGAAGCTTTAAGGCATTTTCACATTTACATAAACTGGTCACACTTAACCAGCTCACGAACTATAAAGTTATCGATGGTTCAAGTTTTTGCGTTTTCCAGCACTGCTGTAATTTAAAAAAAATTTAAATTAAATGTTCCACTTAAATTAAAGTTTTAAATGCAATAGCGATCAATTTAAGTTAATATATGATAAACCCCATGCTAATATTTAATTGTTCGACTTTATCGTTTAATTCACTTATTGCCTGGCAAATACACGTTGCCCGTTCTGGGGATTGGGAATTGTAGCCCGCGAAACCAACGGCTCCTGCTACCGTCATGGAGAGGTACCCGAATTCGGACGTGGTACCAGCCGATTCATGGATAGCTTCATAGATGGCCTTCAGAATAGTCGTCCGGCGTCCATGCTGCATCTGTTTGGTAGCCACTATCGATTGGCTGGCCGCTGTACGCTCCAGCCACGTGGGCGGGGTTGCGCGTCAAACCAACGGTTCCTGCCGCCGTCATGGGAGAGCGAGCCGTGGCTGGTGTGGTGCGTCTGGGATTGGTGAGAGTGGTGCGAGCTGCTTGTGGCTCCGGCTGCACCGCTAGTGGCTGCTAAAGACTACTCTGGTTCCAGGCGGAAGCAGAATTTGGCTGGCATGTGGATAGTGGTTCACTCTGCAACTCTTTATAGATGGCCTTCAGGCTGCTGCTCTGCGTCCATGCTGGGATCTGTTGCGGTGGCCACTATCGAGTGGCCATCTGCAAGTTGTCAGCGCCTCCAGCCACGTGGGCGGGGTTGCGCGTCAAACCAACGGTTCCTGCCGCCGTCATGGAGAGCGAGCCGTGGCTGGTGTGGTGCGTCTGGGATTGGTGAGAGTGGTGCGAGCTGCTTGTTGCTCCTACTTTACTGCTAGTGGCTGCTAAAGACTACTCTGGTTGCAGGCGGAAGCAGAATTTGGTCATGGGACTAGCCGATCCATGGATGGCTTCATAGATGGCCTTCAGAATGGTCGTCCTGCGTCCATGCTGCATCTGTTTGGTGGCCACTATCGAGTGGCTGGCTACTGTACGCTTCCAGCCACGTGGGCGGGGTTGCGCGTCAAACCAACGGTTCCGTCGTCGTCATGGAGAGCGAGCCGTGGTTGGTGTGGTGCGTCTGGGATTGGTGAGAGTGGCTCTGCGAGCTTCTTTCGTCTGGCTCCGGCTGCACTGCTAG